>NW_011908716.1:0-1312 GCF_000151845.1 Pteropus vampyrus
TCTCCGATAAGGGCCTCATATCCAAAATATACAAATAACTTATATGACTTAATAACAACAAAAAACCAAACGATCCAATCAAAAAATGGGCAGAGGACCTGAACAGATATTTCTCCCTAGAGGACATACAAATGGCCAACAAATATATGAAAAGATACTCAACATTGCTAGCTATTAGGGCAATGCAAATCAAAACCACAATGAGATACAATCTCACACCTGTTAGAATGGCTATAATCAACAGGGCAAGTAATAATAAATATTGGAGAGGATGTGGAGAAATAGGAACCCTCATATACTGCTAGGGGGATTACATATTGGTACAGCCACTATGGAAAGCGGTATGGAGTTTCCTCAAAAAACTAAGAATTGGCTTACCATATGATCCAGCAATTCCTCTACTGGGTATTTACCCCAAAGACTTGAAAACTCATATTCGACAAGATATTTGCACACCGATGTTCATAGCAGCAGTATTCATGGTGGCCAAGACATGGAAGCAACCGAAGTGTCCTACAATAGATGATGGGCTAAAGAAGCTGTGGTACATATATACAATGGAATATTACTCAGCCATAAGAAGAAATGAAATACTGCCATTTGCAACAACATGAATGGATCTTGAAATAATCATACTAAGTGAAATAAGCCAGACAGAAAAGGTTGAAAATCACATGATATCACTTATATGTGGGATATAAACCCAAAAGCAACAAATGAACAGGACAAACAAACAGAGACTCATGGACTGGTACAATGGACTAGTGGTTACCAGAAGAGATTGGGGAGGGGAAAAGGGGAAAATAAAAAAATAAAATGTTAAAAAAAATTGATCAAGTCTTTTTTGGTGTTTGTTGACTTTTATGTCAGTCTTTGAGGTTAATGAGAAATCTGCTCCACTCTCCGTATTCTCCTGGAAGATATGACCTCTCTATGAGGAACCCTAATGACACACAGGTTAGCACCCAAGGGCAAGGAGAGGCGGCAGCAGCTGAATGCCTCTCTAGAATTTGACTGTCCTCAGAGTACAGAAAACCACGTGTACTGGAGCAGACCTACAGTTATGCGATTTGGTCAAACAGAAATGTCCCTGGCAATAACAGCTGGAGTTGTAATTGTTATTTTCCTGAGTAGCTCTGTGAGTCCATGTGCTCATCCTCCTCCATTTCTCCCCTATGTACAAGGATATTTACTGCCCACTTTGAGCAGCTGAGGTCCAGAATGGCCAAGGATATAAGCAAAGAGGACCACAGTAGGACTTGAACTCAAGTGCCGGACTGCACACATTCCTCAAAGAGGCCATGGCTGCCCT
>NW_011908717.1:0-1706 GCF_000151845.1 Pteropus vampyrus
TGGCTGGAGCTGCATCTGCTGATGGAGTTGCATCTTGGCAGCCCAGAGGTCTCAGCTGGCTGTTGACTCTTTACGAAATACCAAGGCTCCTCCCTGGGTCCCAGCCAGCACAGCTGCCCCGGGCCCATCTGCCGGGCACCTCGCCTTTCTCTCCTGGAATATTTTTACCAAGTTTAAAGCGGGAAAACTGGCTCTTATATCAACGTTCTTTCCTTTCAAAGCTATTGTTTAACCTATTGTCTCGGCCAGGAGTTACAAGTCAATTTTGAAACTAAAAAGCCGAGAACTGATTCTTTTGTTCTCTGTTCAACTGTGGCCCTGCTCCCCTGAGGCCTGGGGCTGCCCTGGCTTCTGACTATGGTGGGGGCGGGAGGACAGGCGGTGGCAGGCCCGGTTGTGGCTGGAGGCCAGAGAGGGGACTGACTCATTAGGAGACACTTCAAAGGGTTATCCCACGGCATTCATAGAGATCCTTTTTTTCCCTTTTGCCCACAAGTGTAATTTTTTTATTCCCACTGTTCTACAGCTTACTTTTTCTGTTCAATGAAATATCAGGGCTACTTTTTCCAAATCAGTCGTGTACAGCTGCTTAGGACTATTTCACAGTTGTATAATATGTCATCATCTCAATATACAGTATTGCTTATTGAATCAGTCCACTGTTGATGGACATTTAGGTTGTCCAGGTTTCAGCTTTTCCATCAAAGCAACACATATTTGATTATGTATATGAGATATCCATAACATGCTTTGCTAGATATAGAATTGCAATATCACAGAGCATATCCATTTTAAAACAGAAACAAGGAAATGCCACACCGTCTCTAAAAATGTGTACCAATTTACACTCCCACCAAAAGAATTTAAATTAAGATCGATTTCCTACAACGTTCACCAGCACTAGACGTTTGTCAAGCTAGATTGTTCTTTGTTTCTTTCTGGCTTCTTTTTAACATGGATAGCTCGCTCATTTCCTCAGACTGTTTTCTTGCTTTTAAACATTGTTTCCTTATTGATTTGTGCAAGATCTTTATATGTGAAGGAAATTAGGCCTTTGAATATGTTTCTTGATTCACTTTGTTTTTAACTCTGTGTATGTCTTTTTCTGCATAAATGATTAAATTTTGTGTGGAGCGAAATCTTTGAAATTTATTCTTTTCTACCTTTAGTGACATACTGGGAACAGCTTACTTCGTTCTAACAAGAAATGAATATTAATTTATATTTTATTATGTTACTTATTTTTTTTCATTTCACGTTTTATTGGAATTTATTCCAGTGCAAGGTATAAGGTATAAGTTTGGGGGGTAAAATATTATCTTTTCCAAATGTTGCAGTACCATTTATTGAATATTATATATCTTCCTATTGTGTACCTCTCAAGCAAAAGTACCAAGTTTAGTTATGTGATCCCATCTTAATAATTTTTAGATTATCCAGGTTGCGATCCCCTCCTCTTCCTCTGATTATCATTTCTTCCAGAAAGTAGGCAGAGGTATATATTTGTCTTTTTGTGAGTCTGGTGATGCGAGGAGACCACGGAAAATGACCCTGCCTGTCTCTCCTTCCTCCCAAAGACAGGAGTGCCTGGGAGTGGCCATGAATGCAGGCTCCCCAGAGAGGTCCTGCTGTTCAAGGCTCACACTCTCTGTTCAGTTAGGTTTTTCGCTAAAGCCTGGGTGTCACTAGCGATTCAGCAGCCCATT
>NW_011908718.1:0-2502 GCF_000151845.1 Pteropus vampyrus
TTTACTTGTACTGGAACTTTGAAACCACTAAAGAGGTTACTGGAAGAATCCAGACAATGAACACCCGTAAATCAAAGCTTGAAAGAGCCCCACCCCGCAAAGGACTTGGTAAATCAATGGATATGAGGGATGAGGAAGTTCAGAAAGACTCCAAGGTTCCTAGCTCAAGAACCAGGTAAGCAATAAATCAGTTAAGCACATACAGAAGGCTGCAGGAGGAGTAGGTGTGGGGGAGAGAGAGAACGTTAAGTTTAGGCACCCGTAACACTTAACACTTGTGGGCTGGCAGTTAAGAAATGTCTGGAGCCCACAAGAGCAATCTGAGCTATAAATACAAATTTGGGAGTTATCAGGACATAGGTAGATTTCAAAGCTACGAGGGTATAAAGGACATCATGCAAGAAGAATCTGTAGAGTGAGAAAGGTGTCTAGTTCAGTAGCCTAATAAACACCAAAAGTAAGAAGACCCTGTCAGAATGATTAGAGATAAGTGGTAGGAAGACAGAAAAATCAGAGAAACTAAAGGTTTCAATAAATGGGTGGTCAATAGTGTCAACTGCTACAAAGAATAAGTATGAGGCTTGAAAAAAAAGCCCCTTGGAATCAGCATGTAAGAAATCATTGGTAATTTTCTCCTAGTAATGATAGCAGTGGACTTAACCATAAAAGGGAAAGGAGGCAGTGCAGACCGTGAGCAGGAACAACATCTAGCAATTACAAAGCTCTTACTTCAAGCAAGGGGCTGTTCTATGTGCTTCTCATCTATGAACTCACTAGATCCTATTAAAATCTCCATGTTTAAAAAAAACCTCTTATTGCTTTTCTAGTTTTACAAAGAGAAAACAGAGGCAGACAGGTTAAACAACTTGCCCAAGATCATATACAAGGTTAACAGTAGAGTTGGGATTTTTATCCCAGGCAATCTGATTACCACTGCCATGGTAATGGACTATTCTGTCCAAAATTGGGCAATAAAGGAAGAAAAGGGAATCAAATTGTATTAAGTTGTTACTACTTGACAGGTATACACTATATCTTCAACTCTCAAACACTGAAGGAGTAGTCCCTTGAGAGATAAGATACCTTTTGTTGTTTTATTTTGTCTTAGCATTGGAGAGACATGAGTTGCCTGCAGCATAGAGAAAAAGAGGTATTACAAAGGAAAGATTAAAGCAGGGTTTCTCAACCTTGGGACTACTGATATCTTGGACCTGGTAATGCTGTTGTGGAGGGCTGCCCTGTGCATTTTAGAATGTTTAACAGCGCCCCTGTCATCCACTTGTTACATGTCAGTAGCACTCCTCCTTTCCTCCCGTTCTAACAATCAAAAATGTCTCCAGCTTAACACCAAATAAAAGGGGCAAAACTGCTCCACTTGAGAACCACTGGATTAAAGCAAGATGGGATAACAGAGAGAGAAGGTTCTAAAGGATGGAAGAGGACCAAACAAAAGTGCAAATTAATATCTGTTCAAAGTGGCAACAGCTTTGCTAATGATCAAACACAAAATTAATTACCTTTATGTCTGGATCTGACAGCTGGTTCTTCAACAACTCATAATCATTTGTTTCACCCTTAACAAGAAAGAAGAGGGGGGAAATGAAGTTTTACTTGCTTTGGCTTCCTGTTACAGATCAACAGCAAGACTTTTAACCATACCTTAACATCTGATGAAATTATAAAAGGAACACTGTAACTTCCACACATCAATTGTGGATTATAAAATCATGACTAAAATATTTAAAAACTCATGTTAGTGGGCTTAGAAAAAAAAAAGTTCAAAAGCCATTTATATATTTAGGTATACTTGTGTACTGACATTTGAATATGATAGTTGATACTCTAAGATACTATCCGCTCACATGTATGGATAAAAATGCATATGACATATAAAATAGTCATTATATATCAATTTTACTTCAATTTTTTTAAAAAATGTCATATTTTCCCTCCATTGCTGAGATTTAGCAGAATCACTAAACTAACACAAAAACAAACCAAAATGTCCCTATTAACAGAGCTGTTTTAAAGTAATGCTTAACAACAAATGAGCAAGACAAATAAACAGAGACTCATGGACATGGACTATATAGACTAGTGGTTACCAGAGGACTATAGAGTAGTGGTTAGTAGTGGGGTGGGGGAGGAGGAGGGAGGTAGATGGGGTAAAGGGAGTCAAATCTAGGGGAGTAAGGAGAGGGTGAAGTGGGTAAAGAGGATCAAATATATGGTAGCTAAAGAAAACTGGACTTCGGGTGGTAAACACACAATAGAATATACAGATGTCAAATGATAATGTACACCAGAAAATTATATAATTGTATTAACCAATGTTACCCCAATAAACTTAAATTAATTAATGCTTAAGTAATCCCTTAAAAACTAAAATGCTGTGATCTAATGTTTTTTTACTTTAGCACTTGAAGTTTTTTAAAGATACCATGTAAATAAAGCAGCTGAAAAGGTGAAACCTCAGCAAAGAGCTTACTCTAATTTTGAATT
>NW_011908719.1:0-1687 GCF_000151845.1 Pteropus vampyrus
TAGCTCAGGAGGCCACTGGAATCAGGCATAGGTAGTTACACTGAGATCTTCAAGGGGTCAGGAAACACATAAAGCTAACACTGCACATAAAGAAAAACAATGGATCTGGAGTCATCTAGAAATGGCAAGCTATTCTTGGTAGCTTCTTTAAGAAACTAGAAGTAGTAATGAGATATATATTTACACTTATCAGTCACAGTCACAAAAATAAAGAGTGATTAACACTGTTGCTGATAAGAATGAAGGGTGGCTACTTTAGTACTTATTGGTAGAAATGAAAATTACTATTATCTTTTGGGAAACAAATCCAGCTATTTATTACTTCAACCTAGCAATCTCACTTTTGGGAATCTATTCTATAGAAAGAAAAAGCACTAGCAGATAGCAGTATAAAGATGTTTTTCTAACATTATTCATAGGGCCAAACATAAGGGTGGAAACAATGTGAATTGCCATTAGTAGAGGAATGGTTGAATAGATTATGGCATAATTATACCATGAAGTATCATGCACTGTTAAAAAATAATTAGGCATGACTATTGATTAGAAAAGTTTTCCATGACGTATCATGAAGAAAGAATGGAAAAAAGCAAAGAAGTGTCTATATAATATTATACCATTTTTGTGAAACACAAAATAACAAAAATCCCAATATAGGTATATGTACATATATATGTACACACTTGTGTGTGATTATGCATGTATGTGGGATGTATCTGTTTGTATACAATTACATGAGCATAGAGAAAATAAATGGAAGATTACACATTAGGTTCTTAGGCTGAATGACCAGGAAAATATGAGGGTTCAACAGAAGAAGATGAACTGAATAAAGAGGAGAAGGAAGCAACAAAAATTATTGAACAAAAATGATTGTAATAAAAATAAAATGAATGATTTCTCACTTACGCATAAGTTTATCCACGTATAAAGAAACTAGAGAAAGATAAATGAGTTAAATCTGCCTCCCTCATAAGAATGGTGATGGTATATTGTAAAGTAGAAAAAAAAAGACAATGATGAAAGGTTGTTTTTTAAAGGAGGAAAATACAAACATTTGAACACAAGGCAATTAAATTTTTGTATGGCAAAAGACACCATAAAAAAAGAGAAATGACAACCGAGGGGAAAAAATATATATACAACCTGTATGGCAGACATTTCCCAATAAACAAAAAACTTCTACACATTGTTAAGAAAAAGATAATCAGCCTAATACACAAGATAAGAATAAGCAATTTGCATGCGAGGGAATCCAAAAAATCAAATACACATTAAATATGCTGTCTTCTTCATAGTCATAGAAATGCAAATGTAAGCAATTATGAGATACAGTTTTTACTCCCTTGGTCAGCAAAAATTAAAAAGAATAACCACCAGCTGCTGGAGAGACTTTCAGTCAATCAGGTACCTTTTTACGTTATCAGTGAAAGGGTAAATTGTTACAATTGTCCAGAAAATAATAAGTTCGCAATAAAATAGTGAAAATATTCTTAAGGCAAATGCTCTTTCTTTTGAAAATCTCTTATTCATAAAAATAAAATATATAAGTGAACGAACTATATATTTACGTATGTGTTATATATATATGCACATATATATGTTCCTCTTTTTCTAAAGCTGTATATAAAAGATGTTTATTGCAGCAATTTGGTTGTGGCCAATATAAAACATATACGCAAAGAAA
>NW_011908720.1:0-1291 GCF_000151845.1 Pteropus vampyrus
TCAGAGGGACCAGTGCTCCTCAAGGCCTGACGGTGCCTGTCAGTTGCCTGTAAGTCTCTGAAACTGGATGAGCCTCTGGGTGATATGCGTGTTGGGTGGCACAGGGACCCTGGGAGTCTCCTGGGTCTATTGAGTAAATTTCCCCCTGCCACTGCAGTGTCAGTTTACATGCCAGTGCTGTCTCTGTGGCTCCCGTACAAGCTTCCAATTGTAGCAAGGTCAGCTGCTGGTGTCTAGGGTTTCAGTCCTTTTTTGTCTCGCCCAGATAGCCGGAATCCCCTCTGGTTTGTACAGTCAGAGTTATTGGAATCTCCGTTTCCCTGGGCTGGGACCCTGGGCTGGGAAGCCCCCAAATGAAGCCAGGACCCCCCTCTCCTTCAGGGGAGCCTCTGCACCCTTGCCCTCCCTCCCAGTGATCCTCCACCACCCGCGGGTGCAGGTCCAGCCCGATTTGACACTTTGCCCCTCCCACCGGCTTCCATGTGGCTCCTTTATATTATCAAATGTAGGTGTTATGATCACCTGGATTTCAGATGATTCTCCACGTCGATTATTTCATAATTTGGTTGTAATTTCAATGCAGACTAGGGAGGAGACGAACACTGCTTTTACCTAGTCCTCCATCTTACTCTCCCCCAGACATATTTTTTAAATATTTTTTTTATTTCTCAGTTATAGTTGACATACAATATTATATTAGTTTCAGATATACAACATAGTGATTAGACATCTATATAACCAACGAAGTGATCTAGTGCCCCTCTGACACCATACATAGTTATCAAAATATTATTGAGTATATTCCTTATGCTATACTTTATATCTCCATGACTATTTTGTAACTACCCATTTGTATTTCTTAATCCTTTCCCCTTTCCCCTCTTTTCACTGGTCCTCCCAACCCCCATCCCATCTGGAAACCCTCAAAATGTTCTTTGTATCTATGAGCTTGTTTCTATTTTTTTGTTTTGTTTTATTTATTTTGTTCTTAGAGTCCACATATATATGCAATCATATGGCATTTTTCTTCCTGTGTCTGACTTATTCTGCTCAGCACACTACCCCTCTAGGTCCAATATGAAATATATTTTTCCATCCCATTACTTTTAGTCTATGAGTGTCTTAATCTGAAGTGAGTCTCTTATAAGCAGCCTGTGTAAGGGCCTTATTTTCTCATCTATTCAGCCACTCTATCCTTTAGTTGGAACTTTTAATTATTTTTCATTTGAAGTACTTGTTTGATAGATATGTAATTATTGCCAATCTTTAGTCATATTTTTAAAATATATTT
>NW_011908721.1:0-1395 GCF_000151845.1 Pteropus vampyrus
CCACATCATCACTAACCCTCTCAAGAGCCCTGTTATGACCATAAGGATAACAGTAAACAATTATTTAGCATGTTCTCCCTCCAAGCACTGTTTTCCGGGTGTGTTTCCGGTGTCATCTCATTTATCCCTACGGCATCCTGAAAGATGCATGTCATCATCATGTCATTCCACATGTGAGGAAGCTGAGTCACAGGGGTTCGATTACTTTCCAAAGGTCACCCAGTTAATGGTGGCAGAGGCAAGATTCAAACACAGGCTGCTGCGTTCCCGATGACTCGAACGTTCCAGATATTATTACCTCCCCTCCGAGAGGAGGGAATCGAGTCTCCCAAACTCACCCAGGACACAGATCCAGCAAGTGGCCAAGCAAGGATCTGACCTAGGGTCCATCTGGTTCCAGAAGCTCTCTCAGCGATGCCAAGACTTGCCGCCTTGCTACCTCAGAGCTTCTTTCTCACACACACACAAAGATTCCAGTGTTACCCCTCTCCAGAGACCTGGCCGCTGGCTTATCTGCTCTGGGGGCTTTCAGAATAAAAGCCAGGACTTTTGGCTGGAAGCAGCCGGTGCATCTCCAAGAATCCCCCTGGGCCTTTCGCCCACGGTAGGAGTTTTTATGCCATGGTAATCGACATGTTGAGTAATCAGAAATTATGGAGGTCAAAAAGGGTCACTTGTTCTCTGGGGAGAATTTGGTAGATAACAGAATCTGGGAATTTTATATGTTTTCTAATCACACTACATAATAAAGCTGAGCAGTGAGAAAACCTACATGACATGAGATACTTTGCAATATTTCCTATTCACTTCATCTATAAATGGGACATTATGGGATATTATGAATGTAATACTGAATCTTTAAGACCAGGGTCAGCAAATGACAGTTGTGGGGCAAATCCTGCCTCAATATGGCCTGTGAGCTAAGAATGGCTTTTACAGGTATAAGCAGTTGAACAAAAAAATCAGAAGAATCGTGGATTGTGACACATGAAAATTTTATAAAATTTAAATGTTGGTATCCATGAATAAAGTTTTATTAGGAGACAGCCTTGCCCATTCGTTTATATATCGTCTACATGTGGCTGTTTTCATTTACAGGGGCCAAGCTGAGTAGTTACGGCAGAGACCATGTGGTCTACAGTGCCTGAGATATTTACTATTTGACCCTTTCCAGGAAGTTTATCAGTCCCTGCTCAAGATCACCCCGGGTGACATATACCCATTTTGCCAGTAAGGGGATTGAGGGAGCTGAGAAATTAAATGTTGCCTGTGGTAAGACTGACCAAGATTTGAACCTTCTGTGTATAAAAATAATAACTCATATTAATAGTAGTGATAAAATAGTAGTAATAGTAATAATAACAACGACGAATTTGGTGAGTGCTTACCATGCGT
>NW_011908722.1:0-2196 GCF_000151845.1 Pteropus vampyrus
CACCTCATGAAGTTGTGGTGGTAAATGTGGCAATTAAAGAAATTTATAACAATGCCTGTAATCCAGGAAAACTGTTAAGAATACTTTTATTTCTGTTGTTGCTTATTTTTTGTTATTGTTATCTAGATACTTTGACAATAATCAAAGAAAGTGAAATACTACCCCTCTTTTCCAAGGCTGTTCACTATTCATATATCCTTGAAAAAGGAATTCAGAACAAAAGGCAGTCATTGGCATTGTGGAGAAATGCAGACCAATGCAGATTTTTCTCCCAGCAGGTGTACATATTGAAAGTCCTGTCAGGACCCCCATTGAGTCAGAGGGCCCTGGTTACTGGCATAATGGTCTCTGTAAATCTGACACATCTTTGACCATGATGTGCTTATAGTGATGCAACACGTGAGCGAGCTGTTTTCTTTCATGATTTAATCAGCGTCTGGCAAACGCCTCTGTGTAATTTGGCTTTACTTTGGTCTCTGTAGGCTACAGACCACTTGATGTCTGATACCTCTCTCTCCATCTTACCATGGAAATGGAGTCACATCAGCCCTCACTGTAGCAGGCTGCATGGAAGGCCAGGTGGCACTCAGCTCATTACGCACAGAGTTTAGAAAATGACTGAGGCTTGGGAGCAGCACTGTCAGACCCGGGCAAGAGACACTTTTCTCAAGCACCTAGTGCTCCTGGGGTCCCACGCTTTGGAGAACTGTCCTTGATATTTTGTATGTCCCCACCTGGTCCTGGCACCCACCCAAGCCAGCAATGTTATCAGGACAGGATTCTTGAGAACAGATTTGATCCCTCATGGATGCCACACACTGAATGCACCTACTGAAAGTTATCTAAGCTGAGAACAGTCAAGACCCACTATCTATGCACTGTCTGTGTAGGACCTAAACCCAGACTGTGACTTGTGTGGGGTCCAGTCTTCATTTCTCCCTTCAGGAGTTCTCTGACCCTGAGCCCTGAATGTGGGAGCCTCCAGGTATTCCAAGAAGCTCCAGTACTTCACCAAGAGCTAGGTCCTGTTTCTAGGCAGATAGCATGGTGAGCTCATTGCATCTACTGGCTGGTGTTATCTTGTTTTTTGTTTGTTTGTGTCGTTGTTGTTTTAGGGTATCAAGAGATTTGGACAGGTAGAATGGTGCTGACACTCAGATTTGAAGGACTCGAATCATTTATATAGACAGGAGTCTTGTGCCCAGTGAGGGGGGAGGACTTTCTCAGGGCCTGAATATTTGAAACTAGATCAACCATGGTAAGTGGGAGTTCATGTCATAGTGCCCATGGGTAGCTTCTCTCCCTGATACCGTGACCAATTCATTCATATGCCCATTATGCTAGAACTGTGATAACAGATAACAGAGATTGGCTGACATCAAACAAGTGATTTTGTTTGTTCTTTAGTGCCTCTTTAGTGATGGATGCTCTCTGGTGGGTGTTAACATGTCATACTACCACATGCCCATCCACATGCCTTTGACCCAAATGCCACTGCCTGTGAGTCTAACCTCAGTCCATTTGTCCTTCAACATAAACCGTACACCAAAATCCATTGCCCAGAGCTTTGCTCAGTGAGAGAGCATTTTCTTAACCCCAATCTTTCAAGGCTACTTCTGTTCTGAAGGTTCAGTGCAGCTACCATTTCTGTCTTGTTTGCACCTGCTAATATGCCAACTTTTAGGGAAAACAAGCTTGGCTTTTTTTTAACTCCTTCACTCATTTATACTGTATCTCTCATGTGACTCTTAAGTATGGCCTGAGGATATTGTCTGGAATGGAAATTCCAAGCCTTTCCAGAAGTTCAATAACGCTGCAATTAAGAAGCATCTTCCAGGTAGACATCAAACCCAGGACACTGTCAGGAAAACATGGTCTTGAGATGAAGCTAAGAATATGATAATAAAATTCACTTCTAAGGCACAGGGGAAAAATTCTGATTGAATCGAAGGCACACATTTCAACTTTTTTATGAAGACACAAAACAGAGAGATTTGTTAAGTTATTTGCATGATAGGATTGACCGTGTATCCAAATAGACCACCGAGTTCAAAATGGCAGTTTCTGTGCCTTGTAAAGCTCTTGTGGAGATGAAGCTACCTGTGTACTCGGGATACTCAGAAGACTGTGATTGTTATAATTGTAATGGGAGCCTGGAGGATACATTTAGGTACAGAACTCTGCATGGTTACACAT
>NW_011908723.1:0-2407 GCF_000151845.1 Pteropus vampyrus
GTTGATATGAAAAAAATGTGTCGTAGACTTTTATGAAGTATGGAATTATATTATTATCAATATGAATAATTGTCGTCATCATTATTATTCTTATGGTTGTTAATATTATCAAATTGTTGACATACCACAGACAAGTAGGTCCCAAAATGAACGTCCCAAAATGATCTGTTTCCACACTGTAGGAACTATTGTGCTAAGGTTCATTTTTGAGTGTAGTAGAAAAAAAAATAAAGTCTCCTTTTCTCAGTATAAATTATTGCGGAGGCTTCTCTGACCTAACGTCATTGATCATTGATATTCAATTATTTGGTTGTTCGCCTTTGTACCTGGAGCTCTCAAAGACTTCGGAGTGCTATGGACAGCAACACCCTTGAATAAAGTTAATTCCCTCTAATTAAGTAGGTATGAGTACCTTTTAACAGAAACTCTCTGTGAGATTGACCCATAAGGACGTCCAAGTGTAGAAGCCAGGCCATCCTTCTTGCTTTCTTTCAACTCTAACTTCTCCTGTGACAGAGAACCTTAAAAAAATGAGAGCTCCATTCTGTCAAGCTTTACAGACTTTAGGGTTTTATATAAATTCCACTGAAGCTAGACAGTCTAACCTGATGACCTCATCCTAGCTAACACTGCACTGAGCTGCTTCCCAGTCAACACAAATATCTTTGAGAAGTTTCGCACGTACCTTCCCTCTATCATTCTCCATGGCTCACAGTGCAGGGTATACAGTACTGCAGAATTTATTTCTTTAAGTTCAGAAACCTCCCTGGTTCACTCAACCAAGCAAGAAAAACATTAGACTCCATAATGTAAAAATAAATTCCTAGGCATGGTATTTTCAAGGATCAAAAATATTTATAGCTCATTTTTAAATTCCCTTCCTCTATGTAATGAACACAAGCCCAATCTGTTAAAATTCGTCACTTTTGTGTTTTCGATACAAATAAAAGTGAATCATTTCATAAAAATATTAAGAAAAGCCATGGTCTGCTATTGTCAATAATGATAAGCATTATTCCTATCTGTGAGAATCAGATATAAAGTTTATCCTTTCAAAACCAACATGTTAAAATTCTGTGAGTTTTTCCAAATTTCGAAACATTCAGTGGCTTTACGGTCACTGTATTTTCTCAAGTTGTATCTTCTCAAATTACATAAGTCTTTCTTGAAATGACCTAGCCACTCATCATTCCCCAGGGAGCCCTGACAAGGGGCGGTGCACGGGGCCCAGTATTTTCATTCTGAGATGTGCTCCTCTACTGCCCTCTACTGTAAGTATCAATAACTTCTACAAGGCTGCCAGAATGTATATGTTTTTGTTAATTAAAAAGCAGAAGACTAAGTGAAAGCTCTACTTTGGGGAGGAAAAAAAAAAAAAGTATAAAGGTAATCTAAAAAGAAGAGGTGGCAATTTTTCATTATTATAAATTAACCCCCGAAGTTGATACTTTAAGTCGCCATTGTTAAAACAGGGCTTCAAAAACATGATAAGTCATGCTGAGCAGAGCCGTCTGTGTTTGTAGTGGCAGGAGGAAATTATCTCAGGATCTGGGGTTAGAACTTTCTGTGTTCACTCGATGAGAAGAAAATGCATTGAAACAAGAAGTGTTATTTGTAAATGCCTTTTTTTCTATACTGAGAAGAGAAAAGAAGTTCATTTATTTCCCTCTCTTATCAAAACTAGAATGGAATTGTTGGTCTATTATTTGCCCTTGTTTAGAGGTGGATCAATTTCACTTTAACAAATGTTCATTCTCATTAAGGCTCTTAATGTCTCATTTCCTTTCTGTTCTTCCTTCCTTTCTTCCTTCAACAAATATTTATTGAGCATGTTCTGTGTGCCTCAAGTATGTTGCTAAGAGCTGAAATAAGACTGGTTCCTGTCTTCATGGGACTTATACTCTCTGAGGAGATATAGACATCTCACAAAAAAAAATTGCAGGAGTAAGTAGTTAATCGTGATTTTCCAGAAGAACATTACAAGCAGAGCAAGTGTTTGTAGTGGACTCCATCTGGGAGGAAACTTGGTGCATTCAATTAGCTGAAAGGTTAGTGAGCTGAGGAAATGTGGCATGTGATGCTGGCGAAGGAGGCAAGAGCAGAACACTCTGGATCTTTTAGGACACACTAAGGATGTTCACCTTTATCCCAAGCATATTTGGAAATGATTCAGTCATTTTAGACAGAGGAATGACATGATCAGACTTGAGTCGAAGAGAGAACACTATGCAATCTGTGTAGGGCAAATGGGGATAAGATCGAATGCATATTTTCTTCAGGCGACATTGCCCAAGTCCAGTGAAGGATGATGGAAGCCTGAAATAAGGAGGAAGCAGTGGATGACCTGGAGAAATTTTTAGAAGGTGCAATGGAAAGGGTTTGGTGTATAGTTGAGTGAACATGTATC
>NW_011908724.1:0-1505 GCF_000151845.1 Pteropus vampyrus
CAATGGATACCAGTAGTCCTCAAGATAAAGTACAAATTATTAGCAGAAATCACAGCACTTCTGGTTTCCATTTGGATGTGACTTTCTTTATGAGGCTTTTTTTAGCTCCTAATATTGGACTGATTATTGTCTCCCTCGCTGTGAGCCTGTATATCCAAATAGATATTCTGTTCCTTGTAGCCCAAGTGGAATAAAAATCTTTGAAACTGGAGAGTTAGTATTCATTATTGTATTCACTATTTGTCTAGACCAATGCCTGAAACATATTTGATACACAGATAAATATTTCTTTAATTAACAAAAGTTTATAAATCACATTTTTAACTTAAATATAAAAAGTTTGGTTTGGCTACCAAATTATATTCAAGTTTTCCTTTGCTTTTCAAGACTAATGATGCCTAGTTAATATGGCTATTCTATATTGTATAACAATTGACAGTAGTCATCTGGCAAAAATGATCAGAAAGCCAGTCAGGGAAATTAATATTCTCGGTAGATCTTTTTTTGAAATTTTAATCTCTTCTGAAGTGATGTAACTATTATATTGCCAGTGAATTGATGAAAGAGATCATTCCATAATCTTAAGGTTGCAGCCTAATCCATAAAGTTTAATTTTTTTACTTCCCTAGGTGAAGGTGAAATAATGTGATTACATTTTATCTGAAATCTAAAATTAGCTCAAAGCAACATGCTCTCTTTAAAAGGGTAAAAGGAAAATGATGTAATATTTTGTATGTCACATTTAATTCTACTAACAGTCTTTGTAATGATATATCTTGTGATTTTTTTGTTTGAACTTTTACAATAGAAAATGTAGCATTGAATGGGCTACATATCCAGTTAATTTTGTTAAGCAAATGAGTGAAAATAGTTTAAACCTAAAAGAAAAAAATATATTCTTCATATTTCATTATATAATGAAATGATAAAACTGAAAAATATACATGATTACTTTTGGTGATTTGAAGTGAAGTGTGAAATAATCTGATTTTCTGCTATGATATTGTACCTGAAATAATAAATGCAAGCAAATGTGAATAACGAGATAATTCAACTACTTACACCATTTGAGAAATTGATATCTATTAATGACACTAATATATCCAAAGAAATAAAATGAGAATCTGCTAGTAACAGATTTTTTAAAAAGTAAAAATATAAAACCCAAGTTAAATAAAAATATTTGTTTTTTCCTATAATCATTAAATTTTTATCAAATTAAGAATAATAGTTTTTAATAGTATTCTCTAATTTGATATGTCCCAAATGCCACATTTATAATTTATTTATTTAGCAGTTTTTGATTGTCAAAAATTTTTTTGTTGATCAGTAAAAAATAATTTATTACTGTAAGCAGATATGTAATATTGAATATAGAGAATGGAATTTCTGAGAAAATTCTGTCTGTAGATAGCTAAAATTTTCTAAATATCTATGAGAATACTGGGGTTGATTAGTGGATTTTCCTGAGTAATTTTTATAAGAAAATAATTTTAAATAAACCT
>NW_011908725.1:0-1828 GCF_000151845.1 Pteropus vampyrus
TCAAAGGGACATAGGAGCTGATGGAAAATGCTTCCAGTGGCAAAAGCTAGAACAATTTAAGCAACAAGATAAATAAAATAATACTGGATCATG
Source organism: Pteropus vampyrus (assembly GCF_000151845.1). NCBI lineage: Eukaryota > Metazoa > Chordata > Mammalia > Chiroptera > Pteropodidae > Pteropus > Pteropus vampyrus. Next base: position 94 of record NW_011908725.1, read on the forward strand.
ATCCAAATATAAAATAAATGCGCATGAGTTCATACTGATATAAATAAATGAGTAAATAAATGGGAGAGAGCAAGCAATTTATGTAGATACTCTGCCCTCAAGAAAGGGAGTGTAATTTCCCGAAACGTAAGTGTGAGCCGTGCATTCCAAAAAGCACACCATAGACAGGAAGAATAAGTAGTAATTTCACAGTGAAGAAACCTGACAACTGGCCTGAACCAGGCGGTCAAGATTAACATCAACAGTGATAAGTCATGTTGATAGCAGTTACCTTTGCTATGATGTAATGAAAATGGTACTTTACCTCTCAAGTCTTTCTCTCAAGAACATATAACTGCAGTTTAATTATGTATCAATACTGGTTCATTAATTGTAACAAATGTGCCATACTAATGAAAGATGTTAATAATCAGGGAAACCGGGTGTGAGGTTTACGGGAACTCTCCACTATTTTACATTTTTTTTCTGTCAATCTAAAACTGTTCTAAACTGTTTATTTTTTTTTTAAGAAGTAAGTGTTGGAAATGTTTTCCAGAGTGGATATACGATAAATCAAGGCCCTGAGTCACTGTGTAACTTACCCTGGATTCTGAGGGGTGGCACTTCACCTGCAGGAACACAATATGAACTGAAAAGCCTGAGCCTGTGGCATGTTATTCAGGTTTTTGATTTTCACATGAAATGAAGTGGCCTCTTAATGGCCTATGCCATCTGTACTTGGTGGTACTGAACCAGGGTGAAGCCACCACGTTGAGGGTGTTTTAATTTTGTCACAATAATTGGGAAATGCACAACTGGCGCTTAATGGGTAAGAAGCAGTAAATGTTTAATGTCCTTAATGTGTAGATCAGCCTCATACAGCGCAGAATTGTCCCACGTCTGGCATGACTTTCTAAAAGCATCTCTGTACTTCTGTTTAGGTAGAAAACCTGTTTAAAATGATCTAAGCCCAGATCTTTTTCTATATTAACACTAAGGATTTTTTTACATATTTTTAATATTTACTGAATTTTCCAGAAATGTCACTTTCATGTAAATCCAAGGAGACTATATCTTGTTTTTCTTTTTTTTGGAACAGATGTTCACCTATTTGAAAAAATTACACCCCTGAATATAATGTGGCTTTTGATATTTGAGTCACCAATACTGTATGCTTCCCAAAAGCTTTTGCTTTTATGGTGTTTTATGTATAAGTAGAGTAACAATATAATTTATTATCCATATCAGACACTTTCAAGAATAAAAAGCGAGTGCTATTAATAATTATGCCAGGGAAATGAGCACAGACCAGATTGTCCAGGAAAATGGGGTCATACAAGGGAACCTGAGAAACGTAGGTTTAGATTTCCAGCTCCACAGTATAGGAATATATACCAGAGAGAGATTAGAACAGAGATTGAGAGAAAATCCACATATCCTTAGTGATAATATTGTCTGTTTGATCTTTCAATCACTGAGAGAGGTACATACAATTTTCCTCTGTGATAGTGAATTAGTCGGTTTTTCTTGTGGTTTCTTCAATCTTTTTCTTATATTTTTGAAGCCCTACTTTTGAGGAGCATACAGGCCCATAAGTGTTATACCTTCCTAGAACTTTGTGTCAAAATGAATGATCCTTTTAATGTCTAAATAATACTTTTTACCCTAAAATGTGTTTTATCTTATATGACTATCTCAGCTTTTTAAAAATTAGTATTTGCTTGGCATATTTCATCTTTTTACTTTCAATGTTTCT
>NW_011908726.1:0-2095 GCF_000151845.1 Pteropus vampyrus
AAATTAATAAAGGGAAAAACTGAAAATTACAAAATTAAATAATAGAAAATGATACATAAATCAGAAAGAGAATTCTTTGAAGAGATGTGTGAAATGAATTCCTCATGAGCCTGATATAGAGATATAGGAAAAGTATCCAAAACAAAAGTATCCAAAAATAATAATGAGACACAGAGATTTAACTCTTAAAAATGTAATAATCTAAAAAAAGTAGATAATATCCTAGCAAAACAAAAATTAACACACTAACCTAATAAGAATTAAAAAATGTAAACAGCCAAATATTATAAAAGAAATTTAACAGAAAAATCTTTCATTTAAAAAAGAAAGAACTAGAATCTTGTTTATTTTATTATTACTTAAAACCTTCCAAATGGTAGTAAAAGATATAGACTCTACAATTGACTTTATGAAAGTAACTTTCATACCAAAATGTGGAAAATCTGAACCCTCCCCATTCCGACCCCTCCATGAAGAAGAAAAAGAAAATTATACCACAGTTTAACTAATTACTATAGTTAACACTTATAAAATATAAGCATGTCAGCAAATATAATAGCAACATTGAAATTCAAATAAAAGAGCAATATCGTCTGTGTACAAGATTATGCAAATGAGTACATTGAATGTGGATGTACATATTTGGAAGTAAGAAAGAGCTGGTTTGTAAAGGCAGTGAAATGCCTAATTTCATCAGGGTTTTGTTTTGTATATTTTTAGAGACTTGTGCGCACATTCCCAACGCAGCGTGTGAGTGGGTGAAACTCGCTTGTGCCACGTGGCCCTGTCTGGGCAGCAGAGCGGTGTTGCAGAGACTTCTCCCTCGGGGCCCAGGCCTGGCTGTCAGCGCGGTTATTCCCAGTGTCTTCCTTTCTGTCACTTAGCAGCGTTCCCACTGAAAACAGAAGCTGAGTCCTTTTTAAGGATCTGCTAACCGATTTAGACCTTACTCCCTTCGCTCTCTTTGGACTCCAGACTTGGAAGGAAACTTGGGAATTCAAACTTCTCCGTAAAAAAAAAAAAAAGCAGCCAAGCTAAGAAGCTCTGTCCCTTCTCTCAGACTGTCCCCGATAGGACTAACCCGCAGGTCCTAATGCCACCAACAAGCATCAGGTGATACTCAGAAATGGCAAGAAGAGGTGGGCAGCCTAGGGACCTTAGAAGTAAGATTCTGGGTTTTCTTACTGCCCCCCATGTTTCCCAGACAGGATGCCGTGGACGCTTCCAACCTTTAATCCCAAGTGGTACAGAGGAAAAGCTCCAAGAAAAACCTGTCCCCTGGCCCAGGGAGGAACCTTCTGGAGGCACTGTCCACCCGATTTCAGTCAAACAGCAGAACCCCCCCCCTCACCCCCCAAAACTCTCACTTCTCACTGTCGTTTCAGTCGGGCCTCCTGGTAGGGGACCGATAAAGGATAATCGAATGCACTGTCCTCCTCTGATGGTGAAACTAAGATTTTGACACTTCGCTTGAAATGGTAAAATGATACCAGTTGACTATGACAAGCTATGTATTATATCGTGACACCTTAGACAACCCTAAGAAGAGTATGCAAAGTGACATACTCAAAAACGCTATAAATAAAATCAAGGTATAGCCCTAAAAATGGTCCAATAAACCATAGGAAGTTAAAAGAGAAAAGAGAAGAATGGAAAACAAACAGGATTTCAATAATAAATAATGAAATAAGAATAAAACGACAGACACGTTCTAACATATCAATAATAACCTTAAGTATAAATGATTTAAATGTATCGAAACCAGAGATTTGTAATATGCCTTAGAAAAGGACCCATTAGGTCTCTAAAGTGTATTCAGCCATAACTGACACCCTGGACCCTTCGACCAACATCTTCCCAGCTTTTCTGTGCCTCCTTGCACCCCGACATCTGGTAATCACCATTCTGTTCTCTCCTTATATAAATTTGACATTTTTATATCCCATTTATAAGTGAGATTATACCAACGTACAGCTAACACTGTGTTGTATACTTAAATTTGCTAAGAGGGTAGGTCTTAAGTGTTCTCACTCCACCCTCAAAAATGGTAACTATGTGAAGTGATAGACTGTTAATTAGCTTGACCATAGTAATC
>NW_011908727.1:0-1363 GCF_000151845.1 Pteropus vampyrus
GTACAAACTCCTTCCTATACTAAAAGTGTGGAAGTTAGCCATCACAGTGTGTTGTGTTCATCTCACCACTAGAGGGCAGTGAATGCTCACTAACGCAGAGCCAAGGACCAGGCGCTCTCAGGTCTAGTGAAGACTGAATGGTTTCTGAGTTTCTTTTCTCTCTTGCTGTGCCATGCTGAGTGACTGAAGGTCACTGTAGACTCACCATCACTAGGACAGGTCTGTGCTCCTCTCTTGTCCTCAGCGAGGGGAGAGAACCATCTGTCCCCTGATCACCTTCTGTACACACGCCCTGAAGGACTATCAGTGTGTCCTAGAGCTGGATCATAGGTACAAGACTCTGGACAGATACTAGAAAGACTCAGAGAAGTCAATGAATTCAAGTGCTGGTGTTACTGACCAGCAAGCAGACAGAAAAGAGGGCCTCACTGTCATCTCTTGACCCTCCTGACTCAGCTCTCGATGGGATAACCCCCAGCCACTCTTCCCTCTGACGTAGGGCTCTGTGAAGCCACCTCTGTTTCAATGACCGCACAATTTTTGCTGTGTAGGCAAGGGTAGCCACTGCCCAGTGGTGACTTTGGGGTTTGGGCAGAGCTGCACAGCAATCCCAGTTTTCTACAAGGGGCTGCTCTCTACCCTTTGCTGCCTGGGGCGCACTCCTCCCACGAGAAGAGAATTTCTGGCTGGTTTTACGCACTCTCGCGGGATCTGGGATGAAGGGCCCCCACGGTGCCTCCTGTCCAACCTTTGCCTTGTGAGCTGGTGGGACCATTGCTGCAGATGGAGCACTGGCCCGAGGGAGGACACAGGCCTCGGAGGGAGTGCACAGCCCCCCGGGGGAACCATGGGCAACCACTGTGTGCTGGGAGCCTGAGGAAAAACAAATGGAACTTTGTAGCTAAAATAACTGGGGATTACTGCCAATATTCTTCCAGGTGTGAACAAAAAATCTAAAATGTTAACATTTACAAAGGTAAAAACCTTTTAAACTTCCAAAAGCACTCTCCTTGTTCACCACAGCCTAAAGGGAAAGCAACTCAGTGTCCACCAACAGCTAGGTGGATAAACAAAGTGTGGTTTATACGTGCAAAGGAACATTATTCAGACCTAAAACGGAAGGAAATCCTGACAAATGCTACAATGTAAATAAACCTTGAGGGCATTATGCTAAGTGAAATAATCCAGTCACAGTAAGACAAATGCCACTCATATGAGGTCTTAGAGTTTTCAAATTCATAGAGACACAATACTGGTTGCCAGGGGTGGGGCACGGGGGAATGGGAATTTCTCATTTAACGAGGGCAGAATTTTAGTTGGGAAAGATGAAAAAGTTCTGGAAATGGATGGTGATGATGGCTGC
>NW_011908728.1:0-2059 GCF_000151845.1 Pteropus vampyrus
GGTGATATGGCTGATTCAAAGGCTGGAACAGGGAAAGTATAAAATTAGCCTGAGACATCTCATGCCAGAAAGCAGAGAAGTCTTCAAAGAATGATGAGAACGTGTCAAAAAGACAAAAGTTTAAAGGAGCCCCCAGTGGCCCAATCTGGGACCATCTGAGCTACAGAATAAATAATGACAGTATGAGGTTAAAATCTACAGAAGGAAATAACAAACCATGAATCTGTACTGCTATGAATGAATGAATAAATAAGGGAGAAGTGAACATTCTTCTTTGCAGTAGAATTTCCACTAATGAATATAGAATACATGAAAAATTAGGAGAGTCCCACTTGGAAATCACTATAGCAAAAATTGTTTTAGGCACTAGCTGAAGCTATTGAGTAAATGTATGCTGAGAAACAAGAATTTATCTAGTATCAAAGTATTCCCCATAAGATACTTATTAATTTCAAGGGGAAATATAGTAACTTTACAGACAGGATACCTTAACTTAGTAATCAAAAGTGTTCCAGAAATGGAACAAATCAATATCATATGCTTCCAGTTATGATACACTGAAACAAAAACAAAAATATCGTTTCTGTCACATCGCTGGCAAAAATGCAGCGCTTCATCCTAATGATGAGGAAACATCAGACAAACTCAAGTTTAGGACTCTTATACAGAACAACTGACTAAAATGCTTCAAAAATGTTGAGATCATAAAAGATAAAGGCTGAAGACCTGGTCTAGGTCAAAGAAGAATAAAGAAATATAACTAAAGCAATGTATGATCCTGGAGTAAATCTGAAACCAAAGTGTTTTTTTGTTTGTTTGTTTGTTTGTTTTTACATCAACATATTATGGGGCAATTGGGAAAATTTGAATATTTCTTTTGATAATAGTATTGTCTTAGTGTTAGTTTCCTCATTTTAATAAATGTATTGTGGCTATAAATTAGTTTTTAGAAAATGCATATTGATGTTTTTAAGGAGCATCGTATCTCCAATTTATTCACAAAATAGATAATATAGCAATTGTGAAAGGTGGTAAGATAGTAACACTTAGGAATCTGGGTAAAGAATAATAAGAATTCTCTGTACAAATTTTTAAACTTTTCTAAGTCTGAAATTATTTCAAAGTAAAAAGTTAAACAGTATAACAATCCAAGTTGAGGCAGAAAAAGCAATAACCAACCTATCTATTTGAAAATAATTAACGAGGTAACAATTACCTATAAAAAAAAACTACAGCAATTAATACAAAGTAGTTTTGTGAAACTATTGTTTTTTTCCGAGGAACCAAATCTCTATGTTACTTCTATATTTCCTGGAGCTTTTGAGTAAATCATGAAAAAAAAAAAAATCCTGATATTTCTCAGGTAATTAGGCTTATTACTTAAAGACTAACATGGCCCATCATATTTCATTTTCCTTTTACATTTCTCAGTCGAGAAAATTATCCAACTAATTAATTAACAAATAGTTATTGAATTTAAAACACTGTCTGGATGCTTAAACAGATAACATCTACATCTGGTTCATCCAGTTTTATTAGTTCAGTGCCAACAACAAGCCACCATAGAAGCTTTATCCAATGGGCTTTACCAAATGACTTGTCAGTCTGGTAGGATTACCACATGCAGGCAGAACATTATAGACAATCATGATAATGAAAAGAATTCTTAAATAATTTCAAGGGACTCATTGGAAAGGCATCCTTTACACAAAGACATTTTTATATGAGAAAATACAAGAGTATAGAGCTTGTATTTTTTAAAAAATCAAACAATCCATGAGTTCGATTATAAGAATTCATTCCAAATCACCACTATCCATTAGATTCTTTTTAATACTGAGATAACTGACGTAGCATTGTGCACATCTAAGATGTACAACATGACTTGATACATTTATTATTGCAATATGATTATCACCACAGCATTAGCTAACGCCTTTAATGCATCACACAAACCACTGTCTATTAGAATGAACACATTAGAATGGATGTAGTTTTGGGGAATAAATTCTTAAGTAGCTCTTTGTAGAGCCTAATATGAACAATAAAAAGGGACTGT
>NW_011908729.1:0-2376 GCF_000151845.1 Pteropus vampyrus
CTCAGTTTCCTCCTCTATAAACTTAAATGGGACGCTGGCTGGTTGGTGGGCGGATTAAAAAAGGACCCGTGTGAGGCGCTTCATGCCAGGAGAATTAAGCATTTGATCAATGATGGCTTTGCCTACTGTGGTTCCTTCAAAATAAAATGATCAAAGCAAGGCCCTGGCTATGTGCTCTTTTAATGTTTTCCTCAAGAGCGAACACAGAGAAGAAGCAGCTGCTGGGCAGGCCGAGCCTGGCTTTCTCTGACTATGGAGGACTCCGTGTACTTATGTGACCTGGTCAGTCGGCTGAAAGGAGGACAAATGGAAACTCCAAGCCTGGAGGCCCCATGGTGACGGGTGAGCAGCCTTTCTGAAGGGCCACTTACTTGCCAGGACAGTAATCAGCAACTGAGACATCAGGCACTGAAGCCATAGCTTGCTAATGATCCTTTCAACATCGAAGTGAATTTAAAGTGATTTGCATAGCTGGGCTGATAAGAGGATAAAAGGCCTTTATCCTCTAAATGACAATTGATAACTGTACCCACTGCCAAGAGGTCCCAGCTGGGAATAGTCTCTGAGAGCTGAAGTCTGCGAGCGCCACTCATCATTGTAGAATCAGCAACTGGAGCACAACGCAGGAGCTTAAGGAATGTTTGCTCCTGGAGTGAATGAATGCATGACTGACAGGCCAGTGTGACTTTCGAGTCTGCAGAATTCGCTTCCCTCAGTTGGGGATCTTCAGGTGCAAGGCAAAGAAACTGACTCAGCCCACATAAGCCTAAAGGGAGCTGACTGGAAAAATCTGGGGCTCCCCCTGAGAAAGACAGGCTGGAGATTGGGCCTGGAGATGGGTCAGGATTTCGGCAGCAAGAACCGCTTTGCCATCTCTCCATGCAGAACCATAGTTCCAGGGGACTCTTCCACCGGTGGGGTTAGGTGAGGTGCCCGCAGTGAGGCATGAACTGGTGGTTCCAAGATTATGCACAAAGGGTGAAGGTGGTTCCGGGAAGAGAATCCCGTGTGTCAGGAAGAAAACTGTGACTACACAGTCTGAAGATGACACCTTGACTGGGATGAAAGAACATGATTATCACACTTTTATACTGGGGCAGTTATTTTTCACTAAAAATTTGTAAACTGGCAATTATTTATCTACTTTTTTTTTTTAATTATGATTATTTGTTTCTTCTCTCAGGCCCAGAGCATGAGTCGTTTCCGGGAGGCAGAGGTGTTAATTTGGAGGTTGCGTGGAAGTGTGGTTTTCTGAGCCTGTCCCCTCACCCAACCCGTGGAATGATAATCCCTACCTAGAAAAACGTGCTGCCCACAAGGGCCCATGAGCCCACTCCAGCTCCAATCTCTCCTTCCCCCACCAGGCCAAGCCAGGCGATGTCACTGGCCCAACTCTTTGTTGGTGTCTTCCTCCTTCCCTACAGTTCTCCCCACTTCTTTTCTTCCCTCTGCCCCTCCCTGCACTTATCTCTTCCTCTTCCCCTGCATTGTTCCCAGGGCCCCCACCCCACACTCTGATGGCACCCTCCCCCCAGCCTCCCCCTGCATCTGGAGTGCCGCTGAGGCTGAAGAGGGCTCCCAGTCACATGTGGTGAGTCTGACTCCCCATCTGGTGCCAATGCTCCTGAACATTCCTGTGATTCATCATCACCTTGCCCCTAAGTGTCCTGGGAACTGTCTGACGAAAGGCCGAACAGGAATCGATTTGGAAACAGGAAGGTCCATCTGAAATTCTTAGCATGTAACATCCGTGTGGTTCCAACCCCTGTTCTCCTTCTCTATCACTAGGAACACCGCTCACCATTGCCTCCCCCAAACCACCCAGGAATTAAATGGTCTAGTTCTGTACAAGAAGCCACAATTATAAGTCTGCAATAGAGTGGCTCAGGTCATTTACTAAGCACTTAATGTGTGTGGAAATGCACTAAGTCAAAGAACCTTCCCGGATGCAGTCTTTGCTCAAAGATCTCAAGTTAGGAAATACGTGAAAAGGTAAAGAGAAACTAAGTCCCGGATAGAGAAGGCAAAATGCAGGCGCTCCCACTCCCTCTCCTATTCTCGCAGCAGACATCGCCTGTGGATCCCGCCCCCTCTCGTGGTTCTGCACCTGGGGCCTAGTAACTGTGTTTGCAAGGCTGGCGTGTAGAACGGAGCAGGCCGCTACTCCTCCCAAGCCTTTTGCAAGGCAGAGGAGACAGTGGGTTGTATACAGCGTGTGGGGAGGAGGCGGAGGAGGAATAGGCCTGTGTGTGGCTGGGGAGACCACCTAGGGAGAGGAAGGGAAGGAGAGGTGGGTGAGACTTAATGGGAAGGGGACAAGAAAGAGGAGACATTTGAACGGAGCCTCGGTGGAGGCCTCGGAAGAATTGGAGGATT
>NW_011908730.1:0-2726 GCF_000151845.1 Pteropus vampyrus
TTTCCTTGGGGGTGGGTCATGGCTGGGGAGGGGTGAGCAACACCCTAAAGAAAATATAAACACTTGGATTATTAAGAGTTAGTGGCCTTGGTTCAGAAAAGTCCAATTTCAAATAGAACACATTTTTCTTTTACTTTCCATTTACCTTGTTTTAACCTTGTTTTCTCAACCTCCTCAAATTCTTGCTTCTTCCAAATAACACATGGATACTATTACAAGCAAGATTAGAACTGCATCAAGATATTAATTACACTAACCTGTCCTAGAAATAATGAGTCTAATGAAATCAATGCTTAAATTCTAAAAATTGTAAATTGTCATGTTATTCCTTATCCAAAACAGCCTCTGACTTGGAATTAATCACAAGAAGTCTTCAGAGAAGGTAAAAAAATGGGAGTTCAGTTCAATCCTAGATAAATCTCTTTTGCTCTAAAAATATATAGCTACTCTCTTCCAGAAAATAATTTAGAAATTTACATTGCTTCTTTAATTAATAAAAGAGTAAAGTTATTTTCTTTTTAAGCTCATCATCCTTTTGCACTAAGATTCCAAAAACACCCTTCCTTGCTCAAAGATATATGTTATTACTTCTACTATAAAGAAAAACACTTACGAACTAGGGCATAAAGTTCTCTCTCCATCCACAATTGGCAACTTAAGTGGTTCCTGTGGCTTTTCCTACTGAGATACTGACATTAAAATAATGCTATTGTGCCTCAAAACATTAACTTCTGCATCCTGCCAAGAGTAGGTGACCTTCTTTACCCAGATGTAAGGCCCAAGCTCTCTGTAAGGTTTTAAGGTCTCACTGGGTCCATGATTACTTCCTAAGCTTTGCAACTAATCACTTTGCTTATAAATCCCATCACTAAATTTCATTTCCCTGCAGCTATAGAGTACAGATCCTATTCAGTGAGTCTACTATCCACTAAAATTAAATTCAAGCTTCAAAACTACCTGCCCAACTTATATTTCTATTTTGAGATATACCATTTCTCCTTCAGCAAATAACTTCAGAACTCTGCATATATGAATTACACTCATAAATTCTCTCCCTTTCTTAAACACACAAAAGCTGATGAAGTCTATCTACTCACCTGCCTATCTTCGAAGGATGCTTGAAATAAGCCACAAGCTCATTTTTTATGAATGCAGAACTGAGTTTAATGAGGTTCACTCATCTTTTTAGATTATTGTATGAGAAGCTATAAAGGCTTCCTTTCCTGACAAAATAGCAGAGATTAATCAAAGAAGTACTTAGTTCCTTAAAATACTTTACAATTTACATAATATATGTACTAATCAACACCCGCATGCTAACAGCACCCTTCCTCACTTAAAATAAACCTAAGTCAGTAAATAATAGGGCAAAAAAAGTTCATCATCATCACTAAAAGCATTTATATAATTTCTATTGTGTTTAATACTGTTCTAGAGTTTACACCAAAAAAGTGTTAACTATAGTGAAACTGAAACTATCATTGCAGATTTTACAATTTAAAATTAAGATCATTCTTATAAAACAATTAATTATTGTAGCCAGGGATGACTCTTAGAGATAGTCAAAAAAACAGAGATTCTTGAAATAGTTTTGGGTTAAATGAAATTTATGAAATAGTCATATAAAAATAATACTGCAGCGAGTTCCACTTCCACCTGAGATACAGAAAGCCTGAAAGAATGCCACTCATAAACAAAAAACTAGAAAAAGCCAGATAAACTATAATGTTACATCTCTTAGGCCCATCAGAAAGTTCAGATCGCAAGGCAACTAAGTAGTCTAACACCCCAAGAAGGACAGATTCCTCCCAAACACAATATACTCAGACTGCCTCTCCAATGCAGAGCATGGGAGGAAGATGCAGCTGCCATGCAAAAGAGTAAGAAAAAAAATCAGCTAAAATTTTAACAAAGTACCACTAATCTATTTTCTGTCTCTGTAGATGTGTCTATTGTGGCCATTTCATATAAATGGAATTAAAAAATATGCAGTCTTTATATTTGGCTTCTTTGATTTGGCATGTTTTGAAGGTTCAACCATGCACATCTAAAAACTTCATCCCATTTTGTTAACAAATATTACGCTGTATGGATACACTATATATTGTTCAGTTGATAGGCATTTGACTTGTACACTGAAAACTATAAAACATCATGAAAGAAATTAAAAACCGAAATAAATGAAAAAACATTCGTTTCAAAAATCAGAAGACTTAAATATTGTTAAAATGGCAATACTCATTAAATCAATCTATAGATTCAGTGCAATCCCTATCAAATCCAATCTGGTTTTTTTTCCCCCCAGAAATTGACAAACTAATCCTAAAATTCATATGTAAATACAAGGGACCCAGAACAGACACAACTTGAAAAAAGACAAAGCTGGAGAAAAGACACTTTCTGATTTAAAACTTACTACAAAGCTACAGTAATCACGACAAGGTGATACTGACATGAGGACAGACACAGAAATAATGAAATAGAATTGAGAATCCAGAAATAAAACCTTATGCTATCGTCAACTAATTTGCAACAAGAGTGACAAGAAAATTCAATGGGAAAGACTAGCATTTTCGACAAATGGTCCTAGAACTGGAGAACCATCTGTAAAAGAACAAAGTTAGACTCCTCACATCATACACAAAAATTAACATGAAATAGATGAGATGTAAATGTAAGAAATAAAACTCTTAGAGGAAAACAAAAAGATAAATCTTTGTGACTTT
>NW_011908731.1:0-1955 GCF_000151845.1 Pteropus vampyrus
TGTCTGGTTCTGCTATATCCAACTGTGGGCTAGAAGATGTATCTGCTCCTTGGGGCCTCTCAGCATTAGTGTTGCTTTCCCCAGAGAGTCTGGTTTTGGGTGCAAAATCTATTGTCGATATTTTCTCCATGTACATGCACTGGGAGCAAAATCACAGATCCAAGTCTTTCCGCTATTTTTTGGGAGATAATTATTTTATTAAACTCAAGGTCTAGAGTGCCCAAGTGATTAGTGGGGCAGACTCTTGACTGTCAATGTAACTGCTGTTGGGAAGTGTTTCTTATTTGCCCCTCATCTTAGCCATGGCAAGCTCAGTGTCTTGACTCACTAAGGCTTTTTCTATTTTAAGCCCAAATTGTATCCCTTGGGAGCAGAAAGAGGACTAGAACCCAGCTTTTCTGATGTCTAGCACAGGGCTCTTTCCCTCGACCATACCACCTCCTCAAAAGATGGCCTCCATGATGGTACATTCATCCTGGGAAGTAGAATTGAATAACATTAAGGGCGTGCATCTGCATGTGTGTGTATCTGTGTCTGGGTGTGTGTGTGAATGTATAATTGTAGCACTCAACTCCATTGAATGCTGGGTGTTGAAAAAGGCAAAATGCGATTTTTAATATGCACGGAAATCTTGTCTATTCTTCCTTCCCAAATTGTGGTTTACACTGTGGTGGATTGAATCATTGTTTACAACCATTCACTTCTCCTTGTATTAGAGTTAGACACTCATGGCCTTTGCCATTTGTATTTACAACAGCTCCCACCAGAGAGAGGGTGGAGTATTTTCCCTGCACTATTACTGTTGGGTTTGGCCTTGTGACTTGCTTTGGCTAATGGAATGTAGGCAAAATTTACAATGGGTCGGTTTTAGACCAAGGCGTTAAGAGGCCTTGCATGTTTTTGCTTAACCTGTGCTCTGGTGACATGCATTGGAAAGATTTTCCACAGGTAGCTGCTACCCCTTTAGCCTGGATCCCAGAAAGAACACGTATTGAGCAGACATCAACACAAACTGTAGCCTGGGGCAGAGCCACCTGGTTGAGTTGAGCCCAGATCAGTAGTTTCATAGTCAACCCACAGAACCCTAAGTATGAGGATAAATATATATTGTTGAAAGCTACTGAGTTTTGGGGTGTTTGTTGTGCAGCTTTATTGTAGAAATAGCTAAAACAAACATGGTACCAAATTTAGTGCTTGACAAATACTTTGTTTTGGGGTATTAAGAAGAAAAATTTTAAATTTTTCAACATAGACTAACATCTTGTCTGTATACTTAAAGAAAAATAAAACTTGTGCCTCTCTCACAGCCACAGCACAACACTGTATCTTCAATATTCAATAACATGTTTCTTTGGTATAAGAGGAGGGGTAATGTTAGAGAATTGCAAACAGATTTCTCAAGTGGGCCTTTACAATAGCAAGAGACTTTGGGGGATAAAGGATAAAAATTAACATGTGGGAAGGATCCCACCTCATTTATCATCCTGTCTTTAAGTGAGTATGAAGATGATTGATGTTGACTGTAGCTATGGAAAGCTTTCTACCGAATGATGGACCTGGAAACCCATACTTTTTAGGCTGAGAAAGATTTCATCAGAGTTCTGGACCTACAAAAACGCCTTCAATTTATTCTTCCAGGACTTACTTCGCTGATTCCTTCCCTTAAGCCATAAACATAACTGACTCTCCCGCATTCTAAAAATCACCCTCTTGACTACAACGTTCACTGCTAGTTACTGTCCCAGTCTCTCACCTCTTTCTTATGGCCAGACTTCTAGAAACATGGTCTGGACATGCCACCTCCACTGACTTCCTTCTCATCCACTTTCAGCCTATTATGGCAAGGCCTCGCTCTCCTCTTTTCCCCACTATTGACACAGGCCTTTTTAAGGCCACTAATGACCACTGAATCTTTCCCAGTGTTCTGCATTTCATATAACTGGGCCTCTGAGGGG
>NW_011908732.1:0-2170 GCF_000151845.1 Pteropus vampyrus
TGTAAGGACAGATGTCACGGGAGGATTTTCAGTGGAAAAAAATTGATCTGATCTGATTTGCTTTATCTTCTTTTTTTCCTTCATTTTTAACAAGTGAGATATAAAATACATTCGGGGCGTATTCTGATGTACGCATCCTAGTAAACGTCTCAATGAATTTTCGTACGTGCATTGCACTCAGGTTAAAATATAGGACGGTGCTAGCCCCCTCGGAATGTAATGTGTGCCTTAAAAGGTCCCTCTGGCTGCTCCGTGGTGACGCTTTGGCGGGATGGGGGAGGCGAGAGTTAAGGCAAGGAGACCGCTTCGAGGCCAGCGTGGGCATCCAGGCTCGGATTACGGCGGATCCCGTGGAAACAGAGGAACCGCGTAGATGTGTGATGCTTTCTGTTGGAAGAACCAAGGAGAGCTGCCTATGGAGAGGCTAGGATGAATCAGGGTAAGAGCAGAATCGAGAAGATGCCTCTAAGTTTTTGGCTTCAAGAATGGGGTGGATCGTGGGCCATGGAGCAGCGGGCGGGACGAAGGTGTTGGGGAATGGGGTAGGGCGAGCCCTTGAACTGGTTAAAGCAGGATGCTTCTGGCCGCCCCCTACCTCTCCCAGACTCCAGAGCAGAACCTCCAGGAGGATGGAGAGATGTGATGGCAAAGGTCCCCATGGAGCTCATGGGCATAAGAACTCCGCCCCTGGCTAGGACGTCGGGAGAAGCTGGGAGAGGCCAGCACTGGTGAGAAGTGCTTCGCTCTGTGTCCCTCGAAACCTGGGTCACTGGAAGGAGAGGTGGTGAGTGGGAGGTGACTTCTGCTCCTCACCCAGGAGCCATCTGCTCACTAATGCAAACAGCTCTGTCTGTCAGGTCAGGCGAGAAAAAATGACTGGGGTGGCCCCACCGTGCAGGCCAGGGAGAGGGGTCGCCGGACCCGTGAGGTAATCCGCCCGATGATGTATGGCGCCTAGAAGAGTTAGGTTAATGATCGTCGTCAGGACCCGGCATAAAACACAGCAATTTCATAATACAGTGCGTGATGGATTACGGCGTGTTAATATCAGGGGCATACATTAAGGGGATGATCTCGCTGGCATACTAAACGGCAGAATAAAAGCACTTTGAGAAACTCCCATGATTGATCGGTCTGCCCTGTTAGTTCGGTACCATGATAAAGTAAAGCTCGCTTCTCCTGGTCACCTCCCAGGCAATTCCTCTAAAGCTCCCCGCCTCTGAGGAGCCCCCCCCCGCCCGGGGAAGGGGGGCGGCCTGGGGCCAGGGCCACACCTGCAGCCTGGGACACGCCCTCACGCCATCCTCCTGGGACCCCAGCCCCACCCCCCATCATCCTCATCACCTTCATCCGGAGAGGGTACTGAGCCCTTGGGGCGTCGATCTGCAGGACACTGCCGACATCCAAAGATCCGAGATCTGACAGAGATTGTGATGTCACGCGGTTCGGCCTGATACGACGTTCGAAAGCTGTCGTGAGCGAGGGGCTGGCGGAGCTGGGGGCGAGTGCTGTCTAGGTTGGGTCTCAGCCCCTCCGCTTGATGGCTGCACAATCTCGGCCAAGTTAGGTAACCTCGTCATACCTCAGTTTCCTCATTGACGAGATGCGGGTAAGAGGGATCCTATCTCATGAAGTCACAGAGACACAAGGAGGCGATTTGCTTAACAAGCGCTCGTGTGGTGTTTACTAAGTCCTGGGGCCTGTGACGCACGTCCAGGGCTCAGAACAGCCCCTGTCACGTAGTGCGTGAAGATTAGCTCTTGGTGTGCTGGCTGTACCGGTATCGCTCTGCAGCCCTGAGGGGCAGGCGCCGTCAGTGTCCCCATGTCACAGGTAGGAGAAGCTGAGGCACAGAGTGATAAGTAAATTGCCGAAGCTCCTAAGAAAGGGCGGAGTCAGGGATAGACAGAGACAGGCTGACCTCTGACCTTTAACCAATGGGCTCCCCGAACCCTGTGCCCCCATTGCCCTCCACCTCCGTCTTCTGGGGAGGAAATGGCTGTGCTGGTACAGTTTAGAAATGCCAGGAACTCCAGAACCTGAGGCGGGAAGCGCTCTGGGCCTGCACGCGGACGCGTCCTTGCCGGATGCTGCTGTCGTTCTTAGGACGCCAGCTCCCCACCATCGCAGACCCCCACCTCGGGGGCGACGGTGTCGCGGTCACAGAGAG
>NW_011908733.1:0-1235 GCF_000151845.1 Pteropus vampyrus
TGTGCACCCTGCTTGCCATAGTAACCCCAGCTTCTTCCAGGAGCCTGGCCCATCGTGGGTGCTTGGTAGTCCTTGGAAAAATAAGTCCATAAATCCTACCCCTCTTTCCTATCTTTATCTCACCCCTACCATGTTCTTACCCTTAAGACTATGATGCCACATGCTGGAGGCCCTCTCATGAGTACTGTTAGTCTCCCGATATAGTAATCTAACTTTTACTAAGGGCTGTATGCCAACACAGTGATAAAGGCTGTCTATAACGTTATATCATTTAATCTTCACAATATATTTGTGAGCTACGTACTAGTATTTTTATCTCCCATTTTACAGATGAGAAAACCAAGGCTCAGAGATGCTAAGGAACACGCCAAAGGTCACAACACAGTTGGGACTCAAAACCAGGCCTTAGTCTAAAGCCTGTGCCTTAATTCCTACCCCTAAGGCTTCACTAGTGATTTGTACAGCAACCTGGATTATCTCTAAAATGGTGCCTTTCCAGCTGTACCATTCACACAAATCATCTTGTTAAAATGAAAATTCTGATTCAGAAGGTCTGGGCTAGGACCAGAGTCCCTGCATTTGTAAAAGCTCCCATGTGCAGGATATCCTGCCTGTCAAAGGAAAATTTCTTTCTGATGCCCTTCGTTTCTATAAAACAAATTGTGTGTGTGTGTGTGTGTGTGTGTGTTTTGTTTTGTTTTCTAAAAAAAAAAAAGTTTGATTTACTGTGTATTGGTGGCTAGTGAGATATTTAGCAAAAGCTTTCTGGTATGATGCAAAGTATTAGGGACTCTGCCTTGGATCTTGGAGGGAACACTGAAGGTTTGGGGACAGAGATCCGATACGATCTTATTTGCATTTTAGAAAGTGTCTCTGGCTACAGTGTAGAAAATTGTTTGGGGAGGCACTAGACGGGAAGTGGCAGGACCAGGGAGGAGGTCCAGATGAAAGATTATAGCACTCTGGAGATGCTCCCCCTGCCTCCTTGCTTCTAGTTTTAATCCCACCAGTAATATACAATAATTAGGATCAAAGGAGCTCAGAGGGAACTAGTGAAAACATTTAACCCAATCATATAATTTTACAGAGAAAGACTGAGGTTAAGAGAGGAATTCCGAAAGTCATACAATTTATCTACTATAGCATTTTTTCAAAGTACAGCATGTCCTCACTTACTGACATTGATAAGTTCTGAGATTTTAAGTGAAATAATGAATAACAAAATCACTTTACCA
>NW_011908734.1:0-1875 GCF_000151845.1 Pteropus vampyrus
GAAGAGCCAACGGTATCCTTTGTTCCTCTGTTGAGCCCTCCCTACTCCCAATGTGGAACTCAGCACTGCCATAGCTGAGATATCATCAAACTGGATAACAGAGGTTGCTTCACCCAGAGCATTCCCTGAAACCGCACCTCCCCCAACTTGCAGCCCCACTCAAGCCACATCCAAACATATCCTCAGTGAATCAGGTGCCCCTTGTTGACCAGCGCCTACACTCATACTGGTGGCAGCTGATCATGGTTTCTGGCAAGGCCCTTTGAGGCAACTATAAGGATAGCATCTGTGGATTGCTTACTGAATCTTAACAGGTGGCACTGAAGGGCACAGGCTGAGGCTAAACTTGGCCTGCAGCTGAACTCCTCTCAGGACTGTGCCTGGACACCTACTTCACAAAGCTGCACTAATAAGACCGGGAGACTTAAGAGCTTTGCTTAGTATGTAGAAACAGAAACAAAAAGGCAGCCAAAATGAGAAAATAAAGAAACAGAAACCATATGAGAGAACAAAACAGAGATCCAGAAATAATGGAGTCAAGCAATCTAACAGATGCAGAGTTCAAAACACTGGTTATAAAGATGCTCAATGAATTTATGGAAAGTGTAGATGAATTCAGTGAGAACTTTAACAAAGAGATAAAAAACATAAAAATGGAAATTGAGATTATAATAGGGAACCAGTCAGAAATGAAAAACACATTATCCGAGATGAAAAATATATTAAATGGAATAAACAAAGTGAATAAAGAAGAGGATCGAATGACCTATAAAGAGGATGGGGAAGCCAAGGACACTCAATCAGAATGGCAAGAAAAAAGAAGCCAAGACTATAATAATAACTTAAGGAGCCTATGGGACACTATTAAATGTAAAAATACCTGTGTCACAGGGATACTAGAAAAAAAACAAAACCGAGACTTGAAGACCTGTTTGAAGAAATAAATGATGGGAAAATTCCCTAACCTTGTGAAGGAAATGGACATAAAACCCCAGGTAGCTCAGAGAGTCCCCAAAACCAGGGATCCAAAGAGGCCCACACCAAGACACATCATAATTCAAATGCCAAAGGTTAAATACAAAGAGAGAATCTTAAAAACAGCAAGAGGAAAGCAGTTAGTTACCTACAAGGGAACACCCATAAAACTGGCAGCTGATTTCTCAAAAGAAACTATGTAGGATGTAAGGGCTTGGCACAAAATATTCAATGTGATGAAAACCTAGGATCTACAACCAAGAATACTTTATTCAGCAAAGCTATCATTTAGAGTCAAAGGACAGATCAAGAGCTTCCCAGACAAAAATAAGCTAAGGCAATTTATAATCACCAAGCCAGTATTACAGGAAATGTTGGAGGGACTTCTTTAAGAAGAAATTTCATGTATCAAAAACAGGAATAAAGAATGGTAACAACTACTTTCCTATCAACAAGGACCTCAAATGGAAAGGAATTAAGTACTCCAACCAAAAGAGAGAGTGGCTGAATGGATAAGAAAACAAGATCCCTATATATGCTGCCTACAAGAGACTCATTTCAGATTAAAAGACACACACAGACTAAAAGGAAGGGGGTGGAAAAAGATATTGCTTTAATGGACCTAGAAGGTATTGTACTGAATGAAATGGGTCAGAATGAGAAAGACAAATATCACATGATTTCATGTATATGTGGAATCTAAAGAACAAACTAAACAACAACAACAACAAAAGCAGAAATAAACTCATAGATACAGAGAATATTTTGAGGGCTATTAGATGGGAGGGGGTTGGGGGAGACAAAAGAAAGGCAAAGGGATTAAGAGGTGCACATGGATAGTTGCGGAATAGACACGAAGATATAGAGTGTAGCATGAGGAAGATGGTTGATAATGTTGTG
>NW_011908735.1:0-2717 GCF_000151845.1 Pteropus vampyrus
GGCTCCCTGTATACAATCTAAAAAAATTTTAATGACACAGGCTTCTTCATATATAATCTGACCCAAACTATTGCTCTGACTAATCTCACACCTCTTTCCACCACCCCCACTCCGGCCACATTGTTCTTACAGTTCTCATATGCCAAATATGCACTTATCCTAGTGTCTTTGTAACTGCTGTTCTCTCTCCCCAAACAGTTTGTTTGTTTGTTTGTTTGTTTATTGATTTTCAAATATTGGCTTGTTTAATGACTCACTTTCTCTGGCCTCAGCTCTAATGTCACCTTATTAAAGAAACTATTCCTAAGCCTCCTGAGTGAACTAGCCCCCTCCTCTCCTGCCCTTATCTATTGCCTTAGCTTTCTTTCTTTTTCTTCAAAGCACATTTGAATCTCTGACATAGTATATATTTTGATTATTTGAATATCGACTTCTTTCTCCTAGAATATAATGTAAACTCTGTTAATTGACACATGGTTCTGTTCCCTGTACTAGAGGAGGTGTTAAAAAGTATGTTGAATGAATGAATGAATGAATGAATGAATGAATGAAGCAGTGACTGAGCTGAGATATGGAGGGTGAGGAGAAATTTTCCAGCAAAGGGAGATGGTAAAGGAAAGACTTACTGAAATAATGCTTCAGTGAGAGTCAGGACCCAAGGGAAGGGCACATGAGACTGATTATTTCAGAGATCAGAGGGCAAAGCAGTTAATGCAGTGACATTGCCACAATGATTGCAGAGAAGTCCAACTCTTTTTGGTCCTTCTTTTTCTTTCACTATGCTATTCTTTGGAGTCATAAAGATTTCTTCGATTCTCAGTTTTAAGGCTGTGAGCTGACACAGTTGATTGACACAAAGGACATGGGAACAGCTCTTTCTAGCATGTTCTTACTATGGGGCCTTTGGTGAGGCTGTGAATGTCTCCTTTCCAGGGCTTCATCCATTGATGTCGTGTCACAGGCTGCTCCTCTGGGGTCCTGCTGAGCTAATTTAATTAGTGGGAGGGATGGCCTTTGACCCTCCAGAGAAAAACATGACAAGAAAGTGTATTTCTCTTTCTTTCTTTCTTTCTTTTTTTAAAAATAAGATTCTAAAATCCCAAAATGCCAAGGCTACAGAGAAATGCAAGTGATTATAAAAAAATCTTGGGGACAGGACCAAAAAACTCTTCAGAGATTGAAACATTAGTTAGAAAGGGAAAAAGTGGCATGCATTTTTAAAGCAGACTGACTCTCTCTCTCTCTCTCTCTCTCTCTCTCTCGCTCTCTCTCTCTCTCTCTCTCCTCTTTCCTCTCTCTCCTCTCTCTCGCTGCCTAAGGGGATAATAGGACAACTGACATTTCAATTGAAAATTAAAAAAATATGTTTTAACCATGTTCTGGAGATACTTGCCCGCTGGCCTACTATGGCTAAAGGAAACTGTCGTGGAAAATGAAATTCCACTCAAGTTATTTGGACATTTGCATGTTTTGCAAGGAAGATATATGTATAAATATGAAAAGGGGATTTGGGGCTAAACTTGGTGGGAGCAGGTATAAAATAGAGGTGTTTGAGGTCACTTTTTCTTTCACTGTAGTTATGGCAGAATCTAAACTGGATCAGAAATCTTCTATTCAAATACAATTACATTCTAGGAATCCAAGGTGGCAAGAGCTTTGTTCCATGGCATCTTGCCAGTTAAGACTGTGATCAACAACAAAGGCCATTTATGAGTATCTGTTACATGTCAAGAGATGCCAGGGTCGACCAAGTACTGAAGAGTAATATAAAATAATAGTTAAAAAAGAAGTCAGACCACCTGATATTGGAGCTCAATTGCACCACTTTACCAGATGTGTACCTTTGAACGGCGGACTTAATCTCTTTTCCTCTGCTTTGTCATAGGTTGAATTATTGTAATTATAAAATCAATAATCCCTGCAGATCATGTAGAACAATATGTCAAACAATGAAAGTCCAATAAATGGGCACTTTCATTATTAACTACATGGTACACTAATTCTGTGCTAAATCAATCACAATGCTAAGAAACATTATACTCCTTTTTAATTGAAATGTTGTATTTAATAAATATTTATCAAATTCTTAATATGTGTTAGGCACCAGTCTATACAATATAAATGACGACAAAATAAAAATGATTGTTCCTTCCTTTAAGGATCAGGCAACATCAGTAGGACAGCACGACATGAATATATGTTAGTAGTGTCACAAGTCACGCTATGAAAAATTGCCAGACAAATTGTATGCCATGGAGGACAGATGCCATGGAAAAAAGCTCTTCTCACCTCTGATTCCTGGAATGTAATTGTAGTGGAACAGATTTCTAATCCAGGTTGGATTCTGTCATATCCACAGGGAAAGAAAAATATGTGCTTAACATTCAAAGGAGAGAGAGATAGGTATGAACTATGGAGGGACCGCCTATGTGGAAAAACTTAAGTTAGATCTTATAGGAAGAATACATCTGGCTTGGATGAAAGGGAAGAAAAGGACAGTCCAAACTGAGGAATGAACTGAGCACAATGTGGCCCTTGGGAAGATGGTTCTTTAAACTGTCACCAGTAGATTCTCTTGGGTGGAACAGATTCCTCTTGTTTATGAATAGAGGAGAGAATAAGGTTGGCTTTAGAGATTGATAGTGGAATTTTGGCCTAGAGGCATGTTGAAGCACCATTAAGCAGCAAATTAAGAAGAATTTTCCAGCCAAGAAAAG
>NW_011908736.1:0-2050 GCF_000151845.1 Pteropus vampyrus
CTGGAGAGCAGCTGGGTGCCACCCTAAGAAGTGAGTCTCCCTGCCTCCCTTCTTCAGACTTGACTTCAGCATTATCTGGGTCACTGCAGGTGTCTGCATCCCTTCAGAACTTACTCCGCAAATTATGAAGCCCCTACCATTTACTAGGAAGTCGCATCCTTCATTTCGCTGAACCCCCCAAACAGATGAGAACCCTGAGGCTCAGAGAGGTTGAGTAACTTAGGTATGGCCACACAGCTGGTGAGTCAGGGCTTGAATCTAGGTTTTATTTCGAAGTCTCCCTCGCTCTCCTACACCAGCTCCGTGTGGAAGTGTCCTCGCTTGGGTTCTAGGGCTCTTATAGCTTCATATTTTCTCTGAATTGGGAAAATGCTCTGAAGGCTTGACCCTGAGAAGAGGAGGGCGTGGCCAGGACAACAGATCCTGTTGAGCTTGTTCCTTGTCACTTTCCAGGATCCTGATAGGGGAAACTGAGGCTCCTCTGGCTCTATTCTGACCCCAGGATGCCTGGAGCTGCAGCCCCCGCTCTGGCTGCGTAAAATCCCCGGGGTGCGGGGCAGGGAGGCGGGCGGGGGCAGTAAGGGCAGAGGGTCCGCGCCTGGGTCCAGAGCACGCTTGCGGTTGCCAGCCCTGCGCTCCAAGCGCAGCTCCCCAGCTGCGGGCAAGTGCGTGCGGGAGGGGGCTACGGACTCCCGGGCCTGGCGCTCCAGTCCGTTTTTTGCCGTGGATCCCGGGAAGGGGGGCCGGCTCGGGGGTGGGACTGCACGGGGAGGGGGGATTCCCTCCCTCGTGCTAGCTGAGGACTGGCCCCTCTTCGGGCTGGGAGCTCGGGCCGAGCGGAGGCGCGACGGAGGCATGAGCACGGGGCGGAGGGCAGGGAGCGAACCGCCAAGCCGGGCATTACCGAGAGCGAGGGCCGAACCAAGCCACCCCAGAGGACCAATGCGCCGGGTGGGGCGCCGGCCCCGGAGGGCGTGAGCCGTCCGCAGATTGAGCAACTTGGGAACCGGCGGGCGGAGCGCGGGAGAGCGCGGCGCCCAGGACAGTCCTGTGGCGGGCGGGCGAGCGGGCCGCGCCCTCGCCCCTCCCGAACCTGCCCCCGCCGCGGCTGGCAGCGCGGAGGTGAGTCGCCCCTAAGCTGTCCCGTTCTCCTCCCTAGCGCCCCCTTCCCCGGGACCTGGGGCGGCCGGGCCCTCCCGTCGGGGCTTGGCCGAGGCGAGTGCGGTGGGCAGACAGCAAGAGGAAGGGGGCTTCTGACTGCTCTCGGGTCAGCGAGGGCGGGAGAAGGCCCTTCTCGGAGGCCCTCCTGCAAGTCTTGCGGCCCCACGCCCGCGTCATCCCTCAAGGCAGTGGGCCCCCCGCCACGCAGTTGCTGTCGCGGGTTCCCCCAACCCCGCAGTCCCGGTGATCATTCTCACTGGTAGTTCCGAACTCCCCAAGTCCGCTTGCCCTACTCAACACCACCCCCAATCCAGAAGCTTTGATCCCTGGTCTCCTCGCCTCGGATTCCCGCGAGTCTCATGGCCCCTAGTTACTCTCACCCCAGTCCCGCAGACCCGGCCCGGGTCCGACGTGGCAGGGGGTGCGCGCGGCGGCCCCCTTGCGCTGCGAGGTGGCGCGGCTCAGTGGCCCTCGAAGTCTGGCCCTGAGGGTCGGATGACATCGCTTGGTTGGGGCGAGGTGGGGGCTGTGTTCGCAACGGGCTCCCAGAAGGGCAAGGGCGGATTCTGCGTGCTCGCTGGGCGGCGAGAGTTTTCTTATGAAACTGGCCTCTCGGACTTGGAGAGTAGTCTTGAGTTTTGGGGGGCAGTCAGGGGGACTTAAGGTCCGCCTCCCCTCCCCGTGCACCTGTCGGGCCTCTCCGGGATGGTGGGGAGGGAAGAATTTGCACACTTGGAGCGGTGATGGAGGGACGAGATGGAGCATTTCCTGCTGCCCTTGATGTTGGGGGGGGGCGGGGGTTTAACGCTGGTGTACACTAATTCCTACAGGTCCCGCAGGCACGCACTTGGTCCTGCCCCCCGCCCAGCAATTCTTCTGCCCCCATCGG
>NW_011908737.1:0-2531 GCF_000151845.1 Pteropus vampyrus
TAACCTGGCGAAGGAAATGGACATAAAAACTCCAGGAAGTTCAGAGAATTCTAAAAATCAGGGATCCAAAGAGTCCCATACCAAGACACATCATAATCAAAATGCCAAAGATTAAATACAAAGAAGGAATATTAAAAGCAGCAAGAGAAAAACAGATACTTATAAGAGAACACCCATAAGACTAGCAGTTGATTTCTCGAAAGAAACTGTGCAGAACAGAAGGGCTTGGCAAAAAAATATTCGACAGGATGAAGACCCAGGATCTACAACCAAGAGTAATTTATCCAGCAAAGCTATCATTTAGAGTTGAAGGACAGATAAAGAGCTACCCAGACGAAAATAAGCTAAAGGAATTTATCACCACCAAGCCAGTATTACAGGAAATATTGGAGGGACTTCTTTAAGAAGAAAAAACATGTATCAAAAACAAGAATAAAGAATGGTAACAACTACACTCCTATCAATAAGAACCTTAAATGGAAAAGAATTAAGTGCTCCAACCAAAAGATCGAGTGTCGGAAAAGATAAGAAAACAAGACCCCTACATATGAAAAGGAAAGGAATGAAAAAAGATATTGCTTTGATGGACCTGGAAGGTATTTAAGTCAGACAGAGAAAGATAAACACTATATGATTTCAGTTATATGCGAAATCTAAGGAATAAAAAGAACAAACTAATCAAAAACAGACACAAATATAGTGAACAATTTGATGATGGACAAAGGGGAGAGGGTTTTGGGGGGATGGGAGAATGGGGTGAAGGGTTAAAGAAGTACAAATTAGTAGCTGATGGATGGTCACAGAGATGGGGAGCACAGCAGAGGAAATGCAGTTAGCATTAATATGTTGGCTAAGTGGAGGGTCAGGGGAGGGAGTGTGCAATTGGGGGGATTGTTTTATGAACTATATAGATGTCTAACCAATGTACTGTATACTTGAAACTAATTAAAATAAATAAAAACAAAACAAAACAACAACAACAAAAAAAAAACAACGAAAAACCAAGGCCCCGGAAAAGCAACAACCGGAAACAAAGCAACCCCGGGCAAAGGGAAGGTAAGAAAAGCCCCAATGGAAAAATTCAATTTGAAGAAACAAAATAAGCCGTAAATTTTTTTTTAATTAGATAAAATTCAGGGAAGGAAGCTTAGACTTGAGCAAAATATTAACTTCTTGAGAACTCAAGAATTATTTCAGAAGCCAAATGAAACAAAGGGAAATATAGAGATTTAGGTGAAGATGTTTCTCTATGGGTAAAACTCAGTTTCTGTAGAGATTTAAAATATAAATAAAAGAAAAGAGGCTTCAGGCCTATCCTCCCCAACCCTTCCTACCTTAAGTCCAAATTTAATTCTAATTCTGTTTTGTCTTTTGTGGTTTCAGGAAACATTTCCTTAATAAAAATAAATGAAAAGGAAATCTGGTGAGTTATTTTATGAAAATTATCTCAGAAATATATATCTCACTTGAGAAAATGTTAACCTGACTATTTGCATATAAATCTGCATAATATGTCCCTAATAGAAGCTTTGTCATGTCCCCTGAGCAACCTGACCCTTTTTGCTTGGCACCTTGGAGTAACCTTGGGTGGCAGAGAGAATCTTGAGTGCAGCCCAACTCACACTTTCGGAGAAAATACCGAGACAGCAGGACCAAGAAGGTGAGAATTAAATCCCCCTCCAGTGGCTTTAAAACAGTGGATTTTCTGATTTGGTAACATTTCCCCATAATAGATCATACAAATTTGTCTAGTGCTTCTGCCTGCCCTGTAACATGGAGTATAGCATTTGCCACATTAATCTATGTGTTCATCCCTGTATCCATCCATTAATCCATCTTACTGTTCGATGTATGTCAAAGGAAATTTATTAATACTTTAAAAACTTTTTTATTTAGAATTACAGGAAAGATGCAAGAATAAAGATAGCACAAAGCAAACTATACTCTTTACCCAGATTCCCCTGCAATTAACATTTCACTCGATTTGCTTTATCATTTGTATGTGCTCTCTCTATATCTGTGTTTATATATGTGCACCTCCCCCCTGGGCCTTTTGAGGGTAAACTATGACCCTTTGGACTTAAATCCTTCAGGATATATTTCTTGAGAATTGAGATATTCTCTCACACAGCTGTGGTAAAGTTGTCAACTTCAGTATGTTTAGTATTGAAACATATTTTTAATAAGATTGTTTTGATCTTGAGCTGCCTTACAAGAACTACTGAAGAAGTTTCTTCAGATCGAAATGAAATGACATTATAAACATGAAAACATAAAGTGTAACTCACTGGTGAAGGTAACTGGTGCAATTTGGAATATTCTACTTTTGTAATGGTGAATAAATCACTTACAAGTCTAGTAGAAAGGTTGAGACAGAAGTATTAAAGATAACTATAGTTACGACAATTTGTTAATGGATACACAATATAAAAAGATATAAATCGTGACATCGAAAACACGGTGGAGGACAAAAAGCGTGGAGTTTCCATGTTCTATCAAAGTTGTTATTATCACCTAAAAATAGACTGTTA
>NW_011908738.1:0-1026 GCF_000151845.1 Pteropus vampyrus
ACTAGGTGCTAAGCTCAATTGTTTCTACACTGCTGAAGGAATGCCTGGGCTGTCAACTTGAAAATTTAACAAAATTTAAAATCACATGATCTTTTAAAACCAGTATCAATACTTTCTTGAGCTCTGTAAATTTTGATGTCCTGGCACAAAGCCCCAGTCCCCTGCCTTGGCTCTGTGTAAATCTGGCCTATGGACTTGTCACTAGGAAAGTGCAGAATATGTTAGAAAGTGATGTGTGCTGTGCTCTGCGCGTGTGTTTGGGGGTGGAGAGAAGATGGTGGATCGCACCAGAATCACCTGGGGTGCTTTTTTATTTCTGCTGTGCATCCTGCCCCCCTCTCCTTCTAGGCCTATCAGCACAGAGAAGGGAGAAGCCTGCGTTTTGACTGAACAGAGACAGAGAACTGTAGAAGATTAATGAGAAAGGTATTCTGACAACCCAGCTGGAGTCTAAGTCTTGATCTAAATTGTATGATCACTACGTGAAAGTGGTTAAGAGTTGTTCTGTTCTGATAGGTGTATTTTTTAGAAAAAGTATATTCGAGTAGATAAGCGGCCAATTTAGTTTCTGCTCACTACACCTTTGAAAAGCTTCAAGAGGCCACTGGGTAGTGATCATCCTCAGGGCAGCAGCTTTCCTCATCGCAAGGTGACCCCTGAAGCAGGCAGAACACATCTCAAATTGCTAACGAGTATCCTATCATTCTCCACCCTGACATTGCCTTGAGAGTCATTTTTGACTCATCCCTCTTATTTCTCATTTCTTGATACTGAGTCAGAAAAAAATCTTGGTTGGTGCTCACTAACTATCCACTGGGTGTGTCCATTTTGGTCCCACCACCACTGCTCTAGACCTGAGTAACAGCAATAGCTTCCTCACTGACGTCTTGGCTCAGTCTTCTCTACTCCAATATAGCTTTCCTACCAGCGCCAGATTCTCTTTCTTTAATAACCACTTTCATCTTCCTCAAAACCTCACATGGCCTCTTATTTCCTCCAGGGACATCTAAACGCCTTTGGGAGACC
>NW_011908739.1:0-984 GCF_000151845.1 Pteropus vampyrus
ACTTAGCGACAAGAATCAAGAAAAGTTAGATGAATTTTACAAAATCCCAAAGGGCAGTGCTCAAGGAAGATGGGTCAAAAATCAAGAAGAATCAAAAAACTGATGATTGCCAGAGGGAAGGGGGGTAGAATAATGGGTGAAAAAAATTCAGGAGAATGAGAGGTACACAATTCCAATTACAAAAGTCATGGGGATGTAATGTACACCATAGAGAATATAGTCAATAATATCATAATAATATAATAATATCACAATAAATAATATCATTTATATGGTAACAGATGGTTACTAGACTTATTGTGATCACTTTTGTAAAGTACACAAATGTCAAATCACTATGATGTACAGCCGACACATATAATATTGTTTGTCAACTCTCATAACAAATCAAGAAGAATCAGAAAAAGATATAATCAGAGTGTTTTAAGGATCTGGATCCTGTTTACATTGAGAGTGAAGTGAGAACTCTCTAGGGTAGCATATTGGAGAGAAGGACCTGGAAGCACAGAGGGCTAAGAAACGAAGAGAGAGGTGAAAACATAGCCAGGAGAGAAATCCAGATTGAAAGTCAAGAGGAGCTGGATTAAGGAACAAGCTGGCAGGATCAGGAGACGATACAAATGGTGATTAGGCATCAATGACAGTTAAAGGGGTTGAAAAATATAGGCTGAGGTTTGGGTGAAGGCTGAGGTGAACTTAAGGGGATCATACAGAATAGACACCAAGCATGTACTGTGAGTGAAGAGTAAGTTTATTAGTTCTATCCACAGATGTGTTTTGAACAACTATTGTGTAATCCACACTATAGTTGATATTCTAGGGGAATACAGAAGTAAGTGAAACATGTCTCTTGACCCTATACTACTCAGTATGGTCAAGGTAGAGCCTGTTGCCTAAGAGTGACTTTTGTGTCTTGGCCATAGTAGGGTACTGGAACCAGCTCATATGGGCCATCAGAGCTATTTCTTATTATCTCTTCCCAAT
>NW_011908740.1:0-1293 GCF_000151845.1 Pteropus vampyrus
AGGGCACCTAGGGAGGAGCCTGCCTTACCATGCTTAATCCACTTAGTCTCCGCACAGACCTATAAAGTCAATGGTATTATCACTCCCATTTTGCAATGAAGAAACTGAAGCACAGAGGAAACAAGTTGCCCAAGGTCACACAGCTGTGAAGGCAGAGCTGGGGCTTGAACTCAGGCAGGCTTGTTCCTAGCTTATCTGTTCCATACCCTGCCACTTGCTGAAAGCCTCACTCATACCACAGAGCTTCCCGTCAGGGAGATTCTGTGTTTCCCTCCACTCATGAGCATCACTATCCACTACACAGGCAAAACTGCGGGGAGCGTGCCCTGGCTGGGGACCTTTTGGGTAATGGTTGAAGGAGGAAGCAATGCAATAACTAGTACATTTTTCTTACCAGTGTGTGCCTGTGTGTCCCTGTAATTAAACACAACCAGGAGGTAAAAAGGGGTGAATTTGTCTGTAACCTGGGGATCAGCCTTTGGACAGCACTAAGATAACAGACATGTCAGTTACTATGTCTCCCTGGCCCTTGTCTCCTGCCAAGGGAAAATGACATATCATAGCCCCTGCTGGAAGAACATCACTCAACTGACATTTTTTACTGCTTGACCCTCACTCTCCTTCAGGTGGCCCACGGTGGCACTAGACTCAAAGGCCCCCAATCCTTAGGCTTGTAAGGGACCTACTGTGTGGCTGGCTAAGCAACGATGAGCAGGGACCAATCACATTCTAAGTCTTGGGAATGTGATTTTGGAAATACAGAGACAGTGAAACTGAGCAATGGGGTTTGAGGCCCAAAGAAGCTGGAGGTAGTTAAGGCTGTGACAGATTAGGCAAAGAGACACTGACATTGTATAAGAGCTACAATGTAGAAGAACATTTATATGGTGGAAGACGAGAATAAGGTAGTTGGAAGTGAAGCAGACACAGAAGAGCCAAAGCATTATAGCAGTTGACATGAGATCCTGCCTGCACATAAGAATAATCGAGAGAATTTAAACATCAGTGCCTGTGCTTATCCCCAGAGATTCTATTTAATTGGTGTAGAATGGGAGCCAGACTCCAGGAGGTTACAAATCTCATCAGGTGACTTTCAGGTCAAGGCAGGTAGAGGACCACTGACCTCAGTCATGTTCCCTGGCCCCTGAGGTTCTTGCTCTGTGGAAGGCCCCATGGTTCAGGTTTTCCTGGATTCTTTGGAAGACACATTTGGATATTTTATCATTTACAGTTCCTGCCTTATTCCTTGCTAACAAAATCCTAATTTTGTACAAGTATTGGAGCATCAACATG
>NW_011908741.1:0-1913 GCF_000151845.1 Pteropus vampyrus
TATTATAGCTAAGAACTCTTTGCCTAGCTCAAAGTCACAAACATTTTCCTATATGTTTTGTCTAAACCTTTTACAGTTTTACATTTACATTTACGTCTGTGGCCTACTTTGAGTCGATTTTTGTATAGAGTGTGAGATGTGTCTAGATTCATTTTTTTGCTTATAGATTTGCCCCATTTGTTAAAAAGATAATCTTTTGTCTATTGAATTGCCTTTAAACCTATGTCAAAAATCAATTGACCATAGCATTTATGTGGGTCTTTTTCTGGATTCTCTATTCTTTATTGATCTATGTGTCAATCTTTTCACCAATATCATATATTATCATGATTATTGTAGCTTTACAGTAAAATTAACTTTAAACATCTCTGCTAGAAAGAAACAAGTTCTCTATAGCACTCTAGTCAATGCCCTTATCAGCCTTCTTATCCAAGCAAATGTATTATTTCTCAACAATTTTAATGTTTTCTGTCTTCATTCAGTGTTTATATTGATTATAACTTAGAATGGACTATAGCCTTACTTCTTATATCTCTTCCCTGAATGAAAAAAGGAACCCTGTGAACTATGGCATTGAGCTTTCTCTGCATCAAAGTCAAAATGCAAAAATTTGCAAAAGAATCATTTTCTAAGCTAATATCTGTAGAAGTTCCCTTGAAAAGGCTTCCCCTTCTCTTATATAGTTCCCACCACCTTTCAGCCTGAGCTGCCTGGACAGTTGTGACACTCTACACCCACTGACAGCTAGCTTCCTGTCTAGTGGGGTGGCAGTTGGTGGAAACCAGCTGTTATGATTCATTCCATTTAAGATTTGTGCCTTTGAGAAGTGACGCTAATACAGCCAGGCTGAATGGTGTCTGATTGGGAGAATCTTCTTTATGAAAGAGGTTTGATTTCTAGTGCCTTAGCAATTGGACTTTTTATTTTTTAACAGGTACATTCCAATTTCCAGTTTCTGTGTGAGCTCAGTTAGATAGATAAATGTTGTTTGCATCAAGTATTTGTACTGTTATTTCTACTTGAAAAACAAACAAGCATGGAAACTTCCATAGAGAAATGTTCTTGCATTACCAATTCTTTACTAGTTGTACAAGTTTTCAGGCTTCTCCAAAAGGTAAAGTATTCCCTGCCCAAGATATGACTTGGTACATTTTGGATTTGGTGAAAGAATTCTCAAGCACCTGAGAAGGCAGCCTTACCTCACTTATCTTGAGGTCGCGGCCTTTCTCTTGGATTGCTGAAGCCAATTTTACTGCCCCCTCCCTTTTTTTTGTTATTTTGTTAGCTCAAATAGACTTATGAATATTATTCAAAGCAAAATATTTTTTAGGAGTTTGAAGAAGTTTGCAGCCATCAGGACAAGTTTTTGTGCCAATCAGTCCATAAATACATGGAAAAGAACAATAGAAGAAAAATGAATTTTAAAATATTGGTAAAGGAAAAGTGTACTGGTTTTTATGAGTTACCCCAAATTAACATCGTCCTTATTTTAGAGAAGACAAGAGAGCATAATGATGAAGGAGAAAGACAGTGATTAAGTTCAGGACATACTGATCATGATACTAGTTGCATACATGGTGGGAGCAAAGGGAGCCTATCACTAGCAGCCTTGTACAGGGTGGGCCAGATTTCTGTAGTCATGTATGTAGCATCTTTGCTACATGCTGAATCACACCCCTGAATATGAGAAAGTCAATTGTGGCTGGAATATTTCTAACACTAAGGAGTGTTGGTTTCCTATAGCCAATTAAAGTTGTGTTAGAAGTTCAACATTTTATAACACTTGGTAGTAAAAAGTAATTTTTTGCTTTGAATTGGTGATGCCCTAGGGCAGAGGTTCTCAAACTTTTAAGTACATAAGATTCCCCTGGGAAGCTTGTTAAAGTTTAGGTCCCTGGGCCTCAGCCATCAAA
>NW_011908742.1:0-4051 GCF_000151845.1 Pteropus vampyrus
AAAAATCCCATAATGTGAACTCTTTTGTTTGCTTTCATTTCCAGGTAAGCAGTCATTTACCGAAATTAGAATTTGGGGAGAGTAACAAAAAGCCACAGACGCGCCCAGCCTTATAGAGTCCTTGTGAAGGATTTGTATGTCTGAATGGGAGTGGGGTGAAATTCCCACCATGGATCCTGGCCTGTATTTGCCCACCGGTTTAGGATACTGGGGAATGATGGGGCCAGAGAGTGTGTGCACCCTATTTCCTGATGCTGTAAGCTGGGGTGCTGCTACTCTGTGCTGCGTTCTGGAGTTAAGCTTGCAATTTTCCCTTATAAAAAGTGCCATCAGCTCTCTGCTTCAGGTGCATTGCATAGATAGATCTCTTTGAGGTCCCCTAAGTATGTGACCACAAGCTAACAGATTTCTATGAAAAACAAAATGTGTTTTGAGTTTCAAAAAGCTGATTTATGATAACTTTTTAAAACATAACCTCAAAAGTTGAGATTATTTGTACTTGCTCTATTTATCTTGCTCATCTGGCTGCAGACAATGGAGTTTAGGCTTTTCATTAGCTTGGGTTGTTCTTTTGACTAGTGATGGGTTGGCTTGTGTGAATATTGCATACATGTGTGTATCTATTTTAACCTACATGGTGGTATTTCTGAGAATTAGAGTTGTAGCAACTTTTTTTTTTTTTTTTTTAAATGTGAGCCTGAGTCTTTGCTAAATGTAAAGCAAGCATATAGAGCAAAGATCAACCAACTGTTTTGGAGCTTAAAGGTCATTTTAACATCACATACAGGTTTGGCTTTTAGTCTTTCTGTAAGGGCTTTAATTAGATCCCTGATTGCTTATAAATATGCCCTCAGTGATCTAAGCTGGTACTGCCAGAATAGAAGAGAAAGCCTTCAATAACTGGAGGATACCATGTTTCATTTCTGGTAATACTGCCAGCAATCTCTCCATGATCTATTTGTGATACTGCCAGCAATCTCTCCATGATCTATTTGTGATACTGCCAGCAATCTCTCCATGATCTATTTGTGAGTTCTGGGATGACTAATGTGGCAGCCATGGTGGACAAGTCTTGTCATAATTTGTATTGGTGTTTCCATGTGTTGAAGTTGCCTTTGACCTTTGACTTTTGATATTTCATTCTTTCCTTTCCATGAGTTCACTAGAGCAGCGGTCTGCAACCTTTTTGGCACCAGGGACAGGTGCAGAATCTAATGCCTGATGATCTGAGGTGGAGCTGAGGCGGTGATGCTAGCGCTGGGGAGCTGCTGCAAATATAGATGAAGTTTTGCTTCTCGCCCGCCACTCGCCTGCTATGTGGCCCGGTTTCTAACAGGCCAAGGACCAGTAGTGGTCTGCAGCCTGGGATTTGGGGACCTCTGCAGTAGAGCATATGAATTCAGAAGGCTTTATGGGGACCGATAAGAAATTACAGGCTCCCACTTTGATATTATTTTGCTCATTTGTTTTCAATTGAGTGTGATATTTTAAAACGGTCATGGTGGAGTTCTCAAAACTTTCCTGTTGGATGTTTCATCTCTTTCAGAGCACAGAATAGTTCTTTTTGGAATCTTAGGACTAGATTCAAATGTCCAACTCCCTTAAGTAGCTTTTCCTCAATACCAGTGATTTTTGTGGGAGAAGATAGGTAACTACATATCTGATTCTGTTTGATTCAAAGATTATTTTTAGGTGGGGAGGATTTTTTTTTTTAATTGACATGTAATTCACATACCATAAATTTTACTCTTTTAGAATGTATAACTCAGCGATTTTTTTCCTTAGTACATTCACAAAATTATCACCACTATCTAATTCCAGAACATTTTCAACACCTCAGAAAGAAATCTCATACTTCCCCATTTTCCTCTACCTTCAGGCCCAGGCAAATACTAATCACTTTCTGTCTCTGTAGATTAGCTTATTAGGGACATTTCATATAAATGAAACCTTACAGTATGTGGCTTTTTTTATTTATCTTCTTCACTTAGCATAATATTTTCAGTGTTCATCCACGTTTAGTTTGACTCAGTGTTTTATTCCTTTTTATAACTGAGTCATATTCCATTGTATGGTATCTTGTTTGGGGCTATTGTAACAAATTACTGTAGATTGGTTGGCTTGAACTACGAACATTTATTTCTTACAGTTCTGGAGGCTGAGAAGTCCAAGATCAAGGTGCTGGTGGAGCCATTGTCTGGTGTGAGTCCACTTCCTGGTTTGTAATAGGCCGTCTTCTTATATCCTCAGGTGGCTAAGAATGGGGAGCGGAAGCAAGCTTTCTTTTTATAAGGATACTAATCCCATTCATGAAAGCTCCTCTCTCCTGACCTAATTACCTCCCAATGGCTCCACCTGCAAATACCATCACACTCCAGAGTAGAATTCAACATATAAATTTTGGGATGACACAAGCATTCAGTTTAAAACAATAGATATTCCACTTTTTGTTTATCTGTTCATCAGTTGACAGACATTTGGGTTTTTCCACTTTTTGACTATTTTGAATTATGCTCCTAGGAACATTCTTGTACAAGTTTTTGTGTGGACATTGCTTTAAAGTCTCTTGGGTATATACCTAGAAGTGGAATTGCTGCCTCGTATGGTAATGATGTTTACTGTTTTGAGGAACTGCCAGACTGTTTTCCAAAGTATACCTTCTCACCAAAATGTGTGAGAGTTCCAGTTTCTCCACATCCTTGCTAACTCTTGTTTTTGTCTCTCTTTCCTTGTTTGTATCTTTTTGTAGTTTTGATTTGCATTTAATTCATGGTTAATGATGTTGAACGGTTTTTCATATGCTTATTGACTGTTCGTGTGTCTTCTTTGGAGAAATATCTATTCAAGTCCTTTGCTTATTTAAAAAAATTGGGCTTTTCTTTTTTTTTTTCATTGTTGAGTTGTAAGAGTTCTTTATATATTCTAGATGCTAGACCCATATCAGATATATGCTTTCTAAATATTATCTTCCATTCTTGGCTTGTCTTTTTATTCTCTTGATGTTAACCTTTGAAGCCTAAAAATTTTTAGTTTCGATGAAGTCCAACTTACTTTTTTTTCTTTTATTGCTTTTGCTTTAGGTGTCATATCTAAGAGACAGTGACCTAATCTAAGGTTAGGAAAATTTACCCCTATATTTTCTTTCAAGAGTTTTATAGATTTAGCTCTTCTATATACACCTTTAGACCGTTTTGAGTGAACTTTTGCATGTGGTGTGAAATAGAGGTTCAATTTCATCTTTTTGCATGTGAATAATACACTTTTCTTAGCACCGTTTATTGAATTGTCTTGGTACCTTTGTCCAAAATGAATTATCCATAAATGTAAGAGTTTAATTTCTTCATTCTCAATTCTATTCCATTTGTCTATATGTCTATCTTTATGCCAGGACACACTGTCCTGTAGCTTTGTGATATGTTTGGAAATTGTGAAGTACGAGTCCTACAAATTTGTGAAGATTGCTTTTCAACGTGATGTTGATATTCACTCTTCTACCTCACATTCTTTGAGATACTTTTCTCTCCCATTATAAAATCATATTAGAAGTGTTACTTTGAACTGGCCATGAATTCGGTTTCAGGTCTAACCTTACTATTCTTGTGTAGAAAGGTGTGGATTTGGAATCAGGAGTATTATAAAAGTTTGACCACTAGCTTTGTCTGTCTCAGTTTCTTAACTATAAAATGAAGCTTGAAACCTAAGTCAAAGGATAATTCTGAGAATTAAAAAATATAACACATACGAAAGCATCTGGGAAATGATAGATACAAAATAAATATCTGCTGCCTTTCTCAAGCTCTTCTCATGGATGCAGAAACGTTTTTTTCCTTTAAGTCATCTGTCTTCCTTTTAGAAACTGTTTTCCCCAAAGTCATCATGTGGCTCAGTATTGCTGAATTTTATTAATACCACAGTCTATTCTGTGGTATTGTTTGCAGTACGGTGTTTCAGACTTCGTTCAATTTCCAGTGTCTAGAAATGTGCCTGACCAATAGTAAGTGATCCATAAACATTTGTTAAGTAAATATTTTGTTGATCCCACTTTCTTTCC
>NW_011908743.1:0-2517 GCF_000151845.1 Pteropus vampyrus
ATTAACCTTAACCATAAACCTACTGCTAACCCTGAGCCTAACCCTAACTCTAACCCTAACCCTAAAACTAACCTACACCTAACCTAATCTGTGACACTAACCTAAAACTAACCCCAACCCTATCCCTAACCAAACGCTAAAACTAACCCTAATCCTAACAAAAATCATAAGTCTAACCTCTTAACCTAACCCTACCCTAACTCGAACCCGATCCCTAACCTAAATCTAACACTAACCCTAAACTGGATAATAACCTAAAGCCTAAATCTAACCCTAACGCTACCTTGATCCAAACCTTGAAAGTAAAGTTAATCCTAACCCTAATACTAACCCTAACCCCAATAATAACTATAACCCTAAATTTTAAACTCACAATAACCCTGACCCTAACTCCTTACACTAAACCTATCCCAAATGCTAACTTTAACTCTGAAACTAACCCTAATCCTAATCCTAACCCTAACATTAAACCTAACCCTGATCCTAACCCTAAAACTAAAGGTAATCCAAACTTTAATTCTAACCCTGACCCTAATTTTACACAAACAATAACCCTAACTCTAATCCCTTACACAAAACTTTACCCTAAACATAAGGCTAAGCCTAACCATAACACTAACCCTAACCCTACCTCTAAACCTATTCTAAACCCACCCTAAAGCTAACCTTAACCCCAATTCTAACCCTAACTCTAACACCTAACCGTAACCAAAACCCTAACCCTAATTCTAGCACTAAGCATAACCACTTACTTAAACACTAACTCCAACCCTAAACCTAATCCTAACCCTAACCCTAACCCTAACCCTAACCATAATCCTACCGCTAAACTAACGCAACGCAAACCCTAATGGCAACACTAATGCTAACCTAACCCTAAACGTAACTCTAACTCTAACTCTAATCCTAACTCTAACCTCTTACCCTAACACTAACTCAAACTCTAAACCGAACCCTAACCCGAACCCTAACCTAAACCTAACCCTAACACTCACCCTAACCATAAACCTACCAGTAAACTAAACCTAACTTGAATCCTAACGGTAATCCTATCCCTAAACCTAACACTAACTCTTAACCTAATGATAAATCTAAAGCTAATCCTAACCCTAATTCTAACCCTAATCCTAACACTACCATAACTTTGAGCCTAACTCTAAAACTAAAGCTAATCCTAACTTTAATTCTAAACCTACCCCGAAATTATACACTAACAATAACCCTAACCTTAACCCCTTACCTTAACCCTAAACCTAAACCTAATGCTATCTGTAACCCTAACACTAACTGTAACCCTAACCCTAATACTAAACTAAACCTAACCCTAAACCTAATCCTAAACCTGACACTAAGCCTAACTACAACCTCTTACCCTAATCCCAACCCTAACCCTAACACTAACCCTGAAACTAACAATAACCTTAACACTAAAACCTGACCCTAAACTTAACCCTAACACTAAGCATAACCCTAACTCTAACCGTTACGTAAACCAAACAATAACCCTAACACTAACTTAAACCTAACCTTCACCTTAACTCTAACCCTAACCATGAACTAACCTTAAAACTAAAGTTAATCTTAATCTTAATTCTAACGAACCCTAACAATAACCCTAATCCTAAATTTGAACCAACAAATAGCCCTAACCCCTTATCCTAAACGTAACCTTAACACTAACTTTAACTCTAAAACTAATTCTAACCCTAACACTAACGTTAACATTAACCCTAATCCTGACTCTAACCCTAAAACAGAAGATAATCCTAACCCTAATTCTTACCCTAACCCCAACAACAACCCTAACCTTGAACCTAATCCTAAAACTAAAGCTTATCCTAACATTATATCTAAGGCTTACCCGAAATTGAACACTAACAATAACCTTAACCCTAACCCTAAACCTAAACCTTAACTTAACCCTAACACTACTCCTAACTTAAATCGAATCCTAAATTTAAACATTACCATAAATCTACTCTTAACCTTACCCTAACCCTAACACTAATCCTATCACTAATGCTATGTCTATCCTCTTACCCTAACACTAACCCTAAACCTAACCCTAATCCTAAATCTACCAGAACCCTAAAGTAAACCTAATCATAACCTGACCATAACACGACTCAAAACCCTAGAGCTTAATCCTAACTCCTTATTCTAATCCTAACATTAAACCTAACAATAAATTTAATTTCGAATGCTAACCCTAAACCTAACACTAAATCTTACCCTAAACCTAATCTTAACACTAACCCTAACCTTAAACTTAATGCTAACCCTAACCCTTAAGCCTAACCCTAACCCCAATGCTAACCCTATCATTAAAACTAACCCTAACCCTCACCCTAACCCTATCCCTAAACTTAATCTGAACACTAACCCTAACACTAACCTAAACCTAAGCTTGACCCTATCCATTACTCTAACCATAACCCTAACCCTAACTTAAACCTAACTCTAACTTAACAATAAGCCTAATCCTAATTTTAAACTAATCATAACCCTAAACCTAAC
>NW_011908744.1:0-2485 GCF_000151845.1 Pteropus vampyrus
TAATAAGGGCTATTGGCACCATAATGCCAGACACTCCGTGAGTATCATTGGTTAGGGGGCCAGCTTCCATGGTACTGATTCAGTTGTAGTAGGACTGGCCAGACGTGTGCGAGAGTTACTGGGAGCTTGGTTCGGTTTTTTGAAACAAGTGAAATTGGTTCCCTCCTGCCTAAAGTGAAATTATAGGACTTGTTGATTTCAACATTCTTATGCTAAAGGGGATGATGCTGGTAATGGAACCCCCTCCCGACTATCCCTCCCCCTAATACATCTGCTCTGCCTGACTTGCCGCAGCCTGTCTAGGACCCTGCTACTGCTGCTGTGGTAGTGGGATGTGCCCAGAAAAGTTCCAGAGGCTGAGCTATGCCTTTTGCTCTGCTGGACACCATGAAAGGCATAGGGCTGGCCACCGGAGGGGCCGCTAAGTGATCAGTGACCAAAGAGGACTTGGTGCTGTGTCCTGCTGTCTGCCGTGGGTTCTGGCAGGTAGGAGAAAGCCTGTGAGTGACATGAAGGGCCTTCTAGTGGACTCGGTGACCTTCTTGGGCTGCCAGGCCTCTGTTCCTCCTCCATCGCTCATTTCTGAATTTCCTCTTGACTTCATTCCCTGGTGGGCTGGTTGGGAATCAGCAGAGGGAAAAAGTAATTGAAGTGCTTAAGAGGAATTGTTTGGGGGAGGAGGAGGTAGGGTCAAAAGGAGAACAATTAAGAAGCGATGTGATACAACTGTGCGGAGAAGAATTTAGTATGAATATAATGATCAATTTCCTAATAATTAGGTCTCTTAGACGGCAGAATAGTTCCCCAAGAGGCAATGGTGAGAACCCCATCGCTTGGTCATTTCTAATTAGACTGGAGAAGCACTCACAGAAATGCTGCAGAGAAAATCCCCCATGCTGCGGGGATGGGCACGGGACCCGGGGGCCTCCGCCATCTCTCGTTTCTGTGATTCATTGATGAGCACATGATTCACCGGTTAGTTAGGTAGCCAAACTTTAAGGGGTTTATTGGTTTCTCACCTCATCTCTGGCCCTTTTAAATTGACCAGATCTATTATCTTCAAAGGGAAAATTCAGGGCAGGCAGTGACCTAGGCCAGGGCAAATGCTGCCTAATTTCTACTAGATAAATTTAAACAGAAAACCCGGCACCATCCTTCATCTGCTCTGCAGTGGGTGTGGACAGTTTGAGATTTTACCCAGTGATGTTTCTCTCTCCTTGTGAGCCTGAGGGTACTTAGGAGTTTCATTTAGAGAAGAGATTCTTAACCAGCATCCATTTGGTAATCAGGTGCCTTACCAAGAGCCAATTCAGGAGGCTGGTTAAAAGCACCAGCTCTGAGGCTAGCCTGCCCAGGGCTGGTCCTTGCTTCACCTTTGAGATGTGACATTGGGCCAGTTACTAAGCTTTCCAGGTCTATTTTCCCATCTCTAATATGGTGCCAGTGAAAATAGCTGCTTCATTTGGTCGTTGTGAGGATTAAACACATCAATACTGAGACACATAGGACTGTGTCTGTCAAGTACTTTGGACCAGTGCTATCTTGGTGGTTGGTGGCTGTTATTACTACTAAATTATAATCGCTGTTGAGAAATATGTCTTCTTTTAGAACTCCTGAATTTGTTAGCATTCTGTTTATCATGTGCTGATAGAAGTGGCTTGACTGTTCTGGGTATCATCATACATTTGAACATTTGCTCAGCAAGCGTTTATTGAATCTCTACTGGGTGTGAGGGGAGAGACAGTCCCTGCCCTGGAAGGGTGAATGATCCCGTGTTTGTACGTATGTGTATGTATATATTTGGGGTAGAAAAGAGCAAGATCAAAGATAGCTATCCTAAAAAGTTGTTGAGTGCCCGAAGAGATGCTCTCCTATGGGATTACCAAGGACATGCAGTGAGCTCATCTGATTTGGGCGTAGCTGGTAGTTCCAGGAGAA
This sequence comes from Pteropus vampyrus, assembly GCF_000151845.1. NCBI lineage: Eukaryota > Metazoa > Chordata > Mammalia > Chiroptera > Pteropodidae > Pteropus > Pteropus vampyrus. The sequence goes on from NW_011908744.1 coordinate 1,939, forward strand.
AGTGTCATGTGGGAGGTGGCTAGAGGAGCAGAATTTGAGGATTGGCAGAGGGCACTTCTGGTGATATGGATCTAAGCACTTGACTAGAGCCTGAAGTTCACAGAAGAGAGGCCAGACAGATCTACATGATGGTGTTGCAGAGGGCCTCAACTGCCTGACAGAGAAGTTCTGTTTCCTTTGGTGGGCAGTAGGGATCAAGGGAAGATTTTATGAGAATGAGGAACAAAGTTGTCCCTTCCACAGCCCCACCCATCAAGGTGTGGAGAAGTCAGAGCCTGGGGGCAGGAAAGTCTGGGCAGGAGGCCCAGTGCCCTCCATAGCACTCTATGCATAACTGGGTCCCAGGGCTTTGCTGCTTTTGAGTCCAATCCTGGGCACCTTCTCTGGGATTCTCAACCTGTCCAGTGGCAGGAACCTGGCTAGAGTGCACATGACCATCTTTGGGACAGCCCGGCATTCATTAGGATGTACCATTTTGTCTCTAGGTCTGTAGAAGCAGTGTGATTTCAGAACTCTGGCAGGGCTCTGTGGAAATGTTGCAGGCAGA
>NW_011908745.1:0-1692 GCF_000151845.1 Pteropus vampyrus
CAGTATGGATTGAAACAATCATCAAAAACCTACCAAAAAGTAAAAGTCCAGGACCAGATGGCTTCACCAGTGAATTCTACCAAACATTCAAAGAAGATTTAATACCTATATTCCTCAAACTCTTCCAAAAAATCAAAGAGGAGCCAACACTTCCCAACTTATGAGGCCAATATAACTCTAATACCAAAACCTGGTAAAGATAACACAAAAAAAGAAAACTACAGACCATTATCTCTCACGAACACAGATGCAAAAATCCTAAATAAGATACTAGCGAACCAAATACAGCAACATATTAAAAAGATTATACACCATGATCAAGTAGGCTTCACTCCAGGGGAACAGGGATGGTTCAACATAGGCAAATTGATTAATGTGATACACCACATAAACAAATTAAAAAATAAGAATTATATGATCATATCAATAGATGCAGAAAAAGCCTTCGACAAGATACAGCATCCATTTATCATCAAAACACTTCACGAAGTCGGCATAGAAGGAAAGTATCTTAACATTTTAAAGGCCATCTATGACAAACCCTCAGCCAACATTATACTTAATTGTGAAAAACTAAAAACCTTTCCTCTAAGATCGGAAACAAGGCAAGGCTGTCCACTATCACCACTGCTATTCAATATAACATTGAAGGCCCTAGCAAGTGCAATTAGGCAAGAGAAAGATATAAAAGGCATCCAAATAGGAAACGAAGTCAAACTGTCACTATTTGCAGATGACATGATTCTCTATATAGAAAATCATAAAGACTCCACAAGAACACTCCTAGACAATAAGCAAATACAGTAAAGTCTCTGGATACAAAATCAACATTCAAAAATCCATAGCATTCCTATAACTCTAATAATGAAAGGTCAGAAAAAGAAGTGGAAAAAATAATTCCTTTTGTAATTGCAACAAAAAGAATAAAATACCTAGGAATAAATTTAACGAAACATATGAAGGACCTATATAATGAAAACTACAAGACCCAATTAAAAGAAATCGAAGAAGATACAAAGAAATGAAAAGACATTCCATGTTCTTGGATTGAAGAGTCAACACAGTTAAAATGACCATATTACCTAAAGCATTATCCAGATTTAATGCAATCCCCATCAAAATTCCATCGGCATTTTTTAAAGAAATAGAACAAAAAATCATCAGATTTGTATGAAAGCACAAAAGACCCCGAATTGCCAAAGCCATCCTGAGGAAAAAAGAACAAGGCTGGAGGCATCATTCTGCCTTACTTCAAATTATACTACAAAGCAGCAGTAATCAAAACAGCATGATATTGGCAGCAAAACAGACACATTGACCAGTGAAACAGAACTGAGAGTCCAGAAGTAAACCCATATTTATATGGGCAAATAATTTTTGACAAAAAAGCCAAAAACATACAGTGGAGAAAGGAAAGCCTCTTCAATAAATAGTGCTGGGGAAATTGGAAAGCCTCCTGCAAAAGAATGAAATTAGACTGTTGTCTATCATCATACACCAAAATTAACTCAGAATGAATTAAGGATCTGAATATAAGATCTGAAACAATAAAATGTATAGAAGAAAACATAGGAACGAAACTCAAGGACCTTGGAGTTAAAGAGGATTTTATGGATTTGACCAGGCAAGAGAAGTAAAAGCAAAAATATATGAATGGGACTACATCAAACTAAAAAGCTTCTGCTCAGCAAA
>NW_011908746.1:0-2021 GCF_000151845.1 Pteropus vampyrus
AGGAGCATGAAGCCATTTAACAACCCAAATTCTTTAACTGTGAGTTTGAGGAGAGGCATTCTGAGTCTTTTTTCCCCCTTTCTCGAGAAGGAGAGCAGAAAAAGAGTTTGATAGTTATTAACTGCTCACTATATATTAGATATTAAGTTGCTGTCATAAAATTATTTCATTAAATCTTATAACCTTATATTATGATTACGGAAAAACATTATATTATGTTTTCCTTTACGGAAAAGGAAAACAAGGCTCAGATAAGCCAGATGACTTGACCAAAGACACACAGCTACACCAAGGTATAAACTCAAGTATATGTGACATCAGAGTCATGGTTTCACCACACACATAACGACAACAACAAAGGGAAACGTAAATGTTTCTAACCAGAGACGGTGTTTTCGGTTTCCCAAAATTATTTTAAAATTGCAAGATTAGGAAACTTATATAAGGTTTCTGTGTTGTCCGGACATCAATGTTGCCCATTTGTTCTTTTTTAAAAAAAAACGATTTTCTTCAATATTGCCTTTATAGAACTCTTAGATAATTGAAGATTTTGAACAAAATGCAAAGCAATGTAAACCTGTTTCATTGCAGATTTTGAGTTCATTCTTCTAACCTTCCAGCAGATATTATATTCAAATGGACTCTGTAAATTTTAGGGAGGTTCATTTTTTGGCTCTAGGGAGAGATTAAATGACCTTTACATACTAACACAGCAGCATAATAAAGACAGAGGAATCATTTTGTTTGGTTCTTTGCTTTAGATTGTCTTCAGCCTATCAAGAGATGATTAAAGAAGGAATAAAAGTTGCTTCCTAGCAAGAGAATCTGACTGATTATTAGAATATTTCTTTCTCCTCCACTATTTTCATGGGTCATGTAGGCAGCATGAAATAACTGCTGTGGGTATTTGATGATGCCTGCTGTAGACATCGATTTTGGTGACTATTTCAGGAACATACCCCCATTAACTAAATAACAGTGGTGAAATCAATCAGAAGCAATGTTGTTTGAAATATAGGTTTTCAAATGTTCTCTTTGCTTCAGAAGTTTCTGTTATGCATTTTCTCGACTAAACTTCAGAAACTGTAAGGTGTAATCAATGCATCACACACAGCCCAGAATTACACATGCAGTAAACGGTGGTTGAAATGAACTCAGTCAACGAGAAATGAGGGGAAAGGTGTAAAACTAAAATATTAATGGAAGGAGGGGACTGGGATAAACACAATCAAGAAAAATAGGTTAGAAGGAGAGAAGGGAAGCTGAGAGATGAGAGGAATGATATCAGGCATATAAGTGAAGCTATTTTGGATTTTCAGCCCCATCCAAGCTCCCATTTGGCTGCATTTACCACTGCATGGAGAAGAACTACCCAGTTAAGTCTAGCCCAAATTGTAGAATTGTGAACAAATAAATAGTTATTTTAAGTTAGTTACTAAGTTTTGGATGGTTAGTTACAATGCAACAGAAAACTAAAACAGAGCTCTATGTGGGGAGTTATACTTCTGGTATGGCTAACAGATCAGACTCCTGCAGATAACAATTATAAATTCTGGAAAAAATATAAAAACAACTATCAGAAGGCCATGAAGACTGAACAAAAGCAGTGAGTTTTTGGAGAAGAGTTGAAACTTAGAGAAGGGACAGTGACAGGGTGAGCTTCCAATTTGCAGCTTTTCCCTGACTACAGGGCAGAGAGAAGCTAAAACTCTAATTGAATGTTAGCTATCTTTCTGATTTGAAGACTAGCTTAGTTGCAAGTAGGGGCAGTCAGAACATGACAGAAGAATCTCAGAGAGGAAAGCTAGAGAATAGAAACAAAAGTTTAGTCTATAAACTTTGTCCAAGATACTAGCTGACTTCCGACTATGCACGGCGTCAGACTGTAAGCAGTGAAGCTAAAGATGAAAGAACAGAACCGAGATTTGAGCTGCCACTCACCACAGGAGAAATAAAGTTTGCATTGAGTCTAACTGAATTGACAGTGTGCTAAAACAAAACTGTCAACATTATTCAGAGAA
>NW_011908747.1:0-1783 GCF_000151845.1 Pteropus vampyrus
GTATACCAAGAAATTATCTCTCTAGTATATGACTTGCAAACAATTAGAAAGAAAGAAAGGAAGAAAGAGAGAAAGAAAGAAAGAGAAAGAAAGAAGAAAGAAAGAAAAAATCCTATCTTTTCTTATGGCTCACTTGCTTTTCAACTCAACACGATACCTTGGGGGATTATTCCTATTGGTATAAAGAGATTCTGGGGACAAGTCCTAGTTTTCCAAATTGTGTCATGTTGCTTCATTCTCTTAAATGTGTATTTTAAAGAGCAGAATTTCAAAATTTTGGCGAAGTCCACCTTATTCATTTTTTTCTCTTATAGATTGCACTATTGGTGTACGTCTAAGCATTCCATGTTTTTTGGTGCTAGTGTAAATAGTACTTTTCAAAATTCCAATTTCCAGGTGTTCATTGCTTATGTATAGAAATGATTTTGATTTTTGTTTATCGACCTTGTGTTCTGCACCCTTACTAAAGTCCCTTCTTAGTTACAGTCATATGTTTGTAGGTTCTTTGGGATTTCCTACATCGTCTGAAAATAAAGACAGTTTTATTTTTTCCTTTCCCATCTGTATACCTTTTATTTCTTTTGTTGACCTTATCGGGCTGCCTAAAATCTCCAATACGATTTTGAATAGAAGTGGTAAGGTGGATCTCCTTGTTTTGTTCCTGACCTCAGGGAAGAAACATTCAGTCTTTTACCATTACATGTGATTTCAGCTGTAGTTTTTTTTTTGTAGATGGCCTTTATCAAGTTGAAGAAGTTCCTTTCTATTCCTAGTTCGCCGAGAGTTTTTGTCATGAATGCATGTTGAATTTTGCCAAGTGCTTTTTCTGCATCTGCTGAGATAACCATATGGTTTTTCTTCTTTAGTCTGTTGATACACTAAGTGACATGGATTGATATTCAAAGTTTGAGGCATCCATCTAAACTCCACCTGGTCACGATGTCTTAACATACATATATATTCTGAAATGGTGTTAAGAACTTTGGTGTCATTGTTCACGAGGGACATTCACGTGTAGCTATCTTGTTTCTGTTTTCTCCCCAGCCTGGTCTCAAATAAGGTTCGTAAGAAAAGCTTTGCCAACTGGTGCTCCATGGAGGCCATGGAGAAGGGTGCTGAGGAGGAAGAAGAGGAGGAAGACTCGGAAGAGGAGGAAGACCCGGAGGAGGAGGAAGACCTGGAGGAGGAGGAAGTGGAAGAGGACAAAGTGGAGCCCCTGCACTCCCCTGTCACCTTGTCACCAGACCTCATGGAATTCGAACGGTGTGAACAGCCGGGACAGGTGGCTTCGTGCGGAGCTCCCGTGGAGAAGGGGACAGAGCCTGAGTCGCGGACGCTTCAGAATTCCCATGCGGGAGGGGCTTGAGGACCGGGTTGGCAGAAGGGCCAAACCAATAGTCTTGAAGCTATGTTTGCATAGCAGCACCTACACTGCGTTTACTTAGACTGCGTGTTAATTCGGGGTGCCTTTGGGGGGTGGTTGATGGGGATTATGAGGGCTGATGCCGCCCCCCACACACACACCCCACAAGTCTGTTTTTGGCAGCCTCACTGGTCTCATAGTAAGCAAGATGACAAGTGGCTGGCTCAGGGTTCCATTGCCACTCATGGCCCTGCCAGACTTGAGACCTGTGGCCGCTAGGCTGGCGCTGGAGCATCAGCTCAGCAGAAGGAGGCTCACTCCACAGCGGAGCTGACTCCCGGGCCTCAAGTTAAAGCGGGTGTCATGTCTGCATGCTCATGAGCTTGGAATCTAAGCAGTTTTCTGTCGGGTGAGAGCTGA
>NW_011908748.1:0-1861 GCF_000151845.1 Pteropus vampyrus
GAAATACCCACATAATTAAAAAGAAAGATATGAGATAATGCACATCATTTACTAAGCACTAGTCTTTTAAAAAAGCTTTAAGCTTTTTGTTCTATAGCTGCACCAAAGCGTTGAAGTAATTTTACAGATAGCATTGTATAAATATGATGATTTTGATCATCTGATTTCTCCTAGTTTATAATATTCAATACCTTCAAAATATTTAATTATGTAATTTGAAGAGCTCTCAAAATGAAAATTCAAAAAAAATAATGACCCATTTCCTAGATAGACACGCGTTATCTATATACTTCCCATAAGATTTGCAATCTGAAATCCATTTTGGATACTATGTGATTAAAATAATCATCAGTCTGCACTCTCAAGTTCTTATCATTTTTTTGAGCCAAATTTTCAAGGTAATATATATTTTCAATCATATAAAACGTTTACCAAAGAAATATGCGATATACACTTTTTGAAATGAAATGCAAGTTATTTGCTCAAAAATGACTAAATCAAAAATATTTATATTATAGAGTACATAAACGTATAATCTACATTGTGAAGACAAGAACTTAATTATTGATTTACCAAAATTTCTACCATAAACCAACTAAAAAAATCTAAATAAAACATAGAAAAATGTCAAACTTAAAAACGAGAGAAAGCCTAAAGTTCACTCAAATTACATGATTTGAACCAAATAACCACAATACCAACACCCCATCCTAGGCTATTGCTCTGTGGGGACAACTTTCTCACTCTCCTTGAGCTCTGATATCTCATCCCATGGAATATACCTCTCACCCTGCTCTGCCTTTGACTCCCTCTAGCATTCCACCCTCCAACATCATACTCAGCCTCTGACAGGTATGATAGCCTGTCTTTGACCCCTAACCCCTTGTGGGTGCATTATTTGCTTCGTCTGACCTTACCATTCTCAGCTTGGTTACTCTGTCATGCAGAAGACTTTTTCTACTCTACTAAACCTCTGACTGTCATACATTGAGCTGCCTTTCTAAGTAAACACAACCTTCTTCATTCTGCTTGGAGCTTGCTGTCTTGCATTGTGCACTGTCACCATTTATAAATGTCTTTCTCAGTATTCTCACATTTTGACATAAAAATTTGGGACATCATGACCCCCCTCTAGCTCAGTGTGATCAGTTACTTTGCATGGCCTCACCTAATATCTTTGGAATTGAATCCTTTTCAATTGAATAATAGTAATATATCAATACTAATTTCTTGAATTTGCTGGTTGTATTGTGACTGTATAGAATAATGCCCTTATTTAAATGAAATAAATACTAAAGTATTTGTGAGTAATAGACACCGTCTTTGCAACTTGATCTCAAATGGTTTAAGGGAATCAAGAGAAAGCGGGTGAGGCTTTACTATACTAGAAAATGAGCATTATTAGTTGTCATCGCGATTAAAATGTTATGATGGTCTGCAAGAGCAAAGTGAACAAATTTTTTTATTTTTCAGAAGCTTTTTTGCCTAGCATTTTAACCCTGTGCAACTTAGATTTCAGATTCATAAATGTCTTGAGGGGAAAAAAAAAACTCATTGCTTTAAGCCTTAAAAACTGCCAATTTTATCCCTCGAGTCCCATGTAACCACCAAAATCTCTGCTGTTTTCTCTCTTCTCCAGCAGAAGGCATCTAATTGGGCAAGACTGAATTTCCAGGCTCCAGTTCTGTGTATTTAAATAAATTCAAACTATATCTTTCTTGTAACTATTACTGCACCCATGGATAACCAGCTATAAATCTTCAGCTCATCACTCCCTAGTTAGGTCACCCCTCTCCATAAGTCACCCCTCAGGTCAACATTGTTTTATTAGCTCTTTGATGTGTCTAAAAAGATAATTTCA
>NW_011908749.1:0-1027 GCF_000151845.1 Pteropus vampyrus
GGTCACTGAGGACATTTTCTTTATATCAACATTTGTGACGGGAAGTTCTTATGTCTCCTGGCTGTTACCAAATAAGCAGTATGTTGCAGAGAAGAGGGAAACAAAGTCTTGCCATGAGAGGCTGGAAAGAGGGTGCCTCGGCAGCGCTGTGGGCAGCGCCTCCCCTTAGCCTGACGTCAGCTCTGGTTTTTGTTAGAAGCAGTCTTGAGTGAGGATATATGTCCAAGAGTTAGGTGGTCTTTGGAAGTGCTGACTTTACGTTTGTTGAGCAGAGTGTCTTTTACGCCTTTTCATTCCTCATTCCACGTTCCACATCACTGAGCCTTGCAAACTTCGCTCTCGATAAGGAAACAAGATCTCCAGTTCCATGGCCGCCCGAAAATTCCAGTAATCCGCTTCCATCGGCACCCTAAATGAAAGGGGTGAGGGAAAGCTCCCCAGAATCCATCATCCCAAACCTAACTTTTCTTCCCTCCATGAGGAAATCACAGGATCTGGTGACGATCTCTTTTTTTTATGGCTATAGCACTTGGTCTTCCTGGGTGGTCCAAGTACTAATCAGGCCCAACCCTGCTTAGCTTCCAAGATCAGATGGGATGGAGCGTGTTCAGGGTGGCATGGCTGTAGACTGGTGATGTTCGCCTTTTTGTTGACTTTCACTTTTATTATAATTATCTAATTATAATTTTCAGTAATGATTTTTTCCCCCCCCGGGATGTCGGAGTTGAGTTTGGGAGAATGTGTTCGTCATAATGAATGCCGGTGGGTGGCTGGGTGTGCTCTTGGGCCTGGGAGCTGCACGCGCTAATCCCCACAGACGGATGCTGTTCTAACTCTCGGGGGCAGGGCTGAGTCGTGTCCCCTCCCCTGGACCCACACAGATGACCCCTCAGCGCACACTGCCTGCTTCGCCGTTGAAAACGTGTAGCTGAGTGACACAGGTGTTAAGAGCTGGGCTTCAGAGAAGACATCTGACTTTGAATCCTGTTTCTGCCCCTGACCCTCCTGAGTCCTTGGGCAGACACCA
>NW_011908750.1:0-1388 GCF_000151845.1 Pteropus vampyrus
CGCTCAAATGTGAAGTTACCACATGCCAGTTAGTAGCTTTGAAGTGGGATTTGTCGTCTTTGGAGAGGAAAATCCCAAACTGTCAGACTGGGAGAGGAAAATTAGATCATCTAGGGCCTCTTCTTTCATAAATGGGGAACCCACAGTCCAGAGAGGCAGTGACTTGCCCTAGTTTATAGTGGGTTAGGGACAGAGTGTGGCCCAGAACAGGTCATAGATGCCAGTTCTCAGCAGAGAAATCTTGACGGGTCAAATCCAGGTTGCTAAGTGTACTTACTTGCCACTTGGTTCAAGCTCTACACTTGTTTGCGTGCTTATTTGATTAGTTCGTTAAATTCTTCCATGTAGGCACAGATTGTTTCTGGTTTTGCTTGTTCTATCCCCCGTACCTAGTGCAGTGTCTGACAGTGTATTTAAAAAAAAAAAAAAAAATAAGTGAATAGCGTTATGAGGTTAGATAGGTCTCCATTCTAGCCCACCTGTCTAACCATGTAGCCAGTTTCAAAAATCACAGTGCTGATCATGCTACTCGCCCACTGGACAGCCTACAATGGCTCTTCTTCATCTACACCTACAATATAAGCTCCAGCCCCTTCATTCTGACACTCTGGGCCATTCACAATTTATCCCACCCTCCCTTTTCCGTTTTATGTCTCCTGTGTTCAGTTCCACCATTCAGCTTTGGAGTGAGGATTTTCCCACTTTCAAGCTGTATGATCCTGGGCAAGTTTTTAACCTCTCTGAGTCTCAGTTTCCTCAGCTGTCAGAAACAAATATGTAGAGATTTGAAAAATGAGCTTACTGTGCCTGTTTATGCCCAGACTTATGCTGAAACCACTCCTTTCACCAGACCAGCAGCCTTTCCATCACCATGGTCTGCCTAACCCTCTCACATCCCCCCACTCTCTTGCCTGCCTCCCTTTGCACTTGATATTGTCACTTCGCTATATTCCAGCCTGCCTTGTATAAGAGTTGTCTTTGATATTTTCCCCAAAACTCATTCCTCTCCTTCATCTCAGAAAATCTACCCAGTCTCTCAGGCCAAAAACACCTAGGAACATTCTTGTGTGGCCTCTGTTTCTCCACACACTCTCTTACCTCCATTTACTCGAGTTCAAAAATAGACCTACCTCTGCTTTTTTCTCCCTGTTGGCACTATCACCCTCGTCCAAGATATTGTCATCTGTGGCCCGGATCGTTACTCTAGCCTTCCGACCAATGTCCCTGCTTTCACTCTTTCCCCCACACTCAAATTCTTCATAAAGCAGCCAGAATGGTTATCTAAAATGTAAGTCAGATAATGTCATTCCTGAGATTACAGTCCTCTAGGACAGGGGCTGTGTGGCAGGAGATGAGCAGTGGGCGAAGGAATGAAGCTTCATCTGTAT
>NW_011908751.1:0-1911 GCF_000151845.1 Pteropus vampyrus
GAGGCTCTCTAAAGAAACAACGCAAAACGGTGGAAACAGAATTCCCAACGCCCACCTCCCCGCCTTGTTCCAATCTCCCCGGAGGTTTCTCCGTACTGAAAATAGCACCGCCCCCTCCCCAGTTGCTCAAACCAAACATTTAGAAATTACTCTAAATTTATTTCCTTCAACTCTCACGTCTAGTCCAAGCCCTGCCAGCTCGACGCCCAGCACCTGCTGTCCTGATCTGTTCATTTCTACCTCCTGTACTACCACCCAAGCCAAACCCCCCTCCCAGGACTGTGGCCACAGCCCCTAACTGGTCTCTTTGACATCATACTTGCCCCTTTCAATCCTTTCTCCACACAGCAGCCAGAATAATGTTCAACAAGGTAGATCTTAACACCTTAACTACCCTACTTGGCTTCTCACTGAGCTGAGAATAAAACCACGCTTTCGAATGCCTCCCCATGCTGGCTTCCCATGCTGGCCTCCCCGGGGGCTCCCCAGCTTGACCAAGCTCTGCCTGCTCCTGTCTGGACCCTTCCTCCTCACCAGCTCCTGGCTCATCACAGCTCCCATTCCCCCTGCCCTGACAGGTCTTCCTTTACCACCCACCAAGTGGCCTCCGACAGGCCAGGTTCCCACCCCGCACTATCTGATAAACACGAAAAATATCCAATAGTGAGAATTCAATCTGTTGGTTTATGATCTGTGTGCTCCAGCTATATGTGAATTCCATCAGAGCTACGTGTCTGTCTCGTCACCACTGCATCCTCTTACTTAGAAAATGCGTCGCATTGTATGTCAACAAATATTTCCTGAGTGAATAAACGCAGGTTCCTAACTTAACTGCATCAAAAGGGGTGACCGTCTTCTGAATTTCCACATATTCGAATGTGTATTTGTTATAAAAAATCAACACTGTGTTTTAGCAGTTAATGCCCATCATCCCTCTGATGTAAGCCTCACGGATCACGGCTGCTGATTTATCCCCAGACATCCTGCAGAGCCAGTACTCTAAAATTCTTTATTATGTGTTCTTATTGCTATATTGAATTGTCTCGCAAATGTTTTATCTCTAGATAGTTTCTTGGAGAGACGAACTGGGTGTTAAATGACGCGGGAAAAGGAGATCTAATATATTCAGTCATGCAATCAACCACTTTTGTTAACCGCCAGTCATGGAGGCAAGGGGCTTCTCACGACCGCATCATTGATCACCCGAGTCCCTGTGGTTCCGTGGGTGCATAGGAACACATGTTATCGTAACATTAAAACAATCACTTAGGAATCAACCACAGATAAAATTAAATCATCCCACACACCTCTCTCCCTCAGGCACCCCTGGGAGTTGGCAGTGCACGGCCCACGTGGGTCTTTCCTCTCCTGATGACTCTGTAAAACTTCAGTCTCTATACAAATACAAACCACCTGCAAATTTAAATTTAAATTCCATTTAAGATACAGAATTTCTAAAAGTAGACAGAAGTCATGTTGGAGAACTGTTCTAATACTACGCAAAGCCCCTGATAATTAAGGGTTATGCCTAATTAAAGACCAGCTAACCAGTAAGAATCAAAGGGTAACGACATAACAGACACTTGAATAGAGAATTCTATTTGAAGAGTTACATTCTAGATTCAGAAAGGCCCCTGGAAAAACTAATGAAGTCTTCGAATAGGAATTCAAAAACACTACTTTTGGGGGAAGAAATCTCTTTTTGATTCTGCTACAAAAGTCAAATATGAAGTAAAGATATTATTATAGTCGGAAAATTGTTTGTTCTAAAAATTAGCATAGTTTTCATTATAATCTAAATCTTACTAAATCTAAAATAAGATGAATTTACTTTCATAATCTGCAATTCCATTTTTCATGATCAAGTTTCAATCCAAAACTTTTCACTAAGATTTTTCCATTTTAACTGGA
>NW_011908752.1:0-1588 GCF_000151845.1 Pteropus vampyrus
TATATATATCCATTTTTTTCTGTGTGTGCCTTATCTCCATTCCCCTTTGAGAATTTGGATCTTTAAATCTTCCCCTTTTCTGTTGTTGTTGTCTCAGTTTGTTCCTATATATGCTGAATGATCATTACTATCTTGTAATAGCAAATCTTATTGTTTAAGCTTACAATGCCCTATTTTAATAAGGCTTGCACTCTTCTGCTTCTAGCTGCTTGCTAGTTGCCTTACTCGTAGTTATGTACTTTTTTGTCATTTTGTTTTAAGTAAAATGACCCCTTTCAGTATTTCTTGTAGTGCAGGCCTTGTTGTGGAGAATTCTCTCAATTTTTGTATATCTGGAAAGATCTTTATTTCTCCTTGATATCTAAAGGAGAGCTTTGCTGGATACATTATTCTTGGCTGGTAGTTCCTTTCATTTAATAGTTTGAATATTTGATTCTACTCCTTTCTGGCTTGTAAGGTTTGTGCTGAGAAGTCTGAAGATTAAAGGGTTTTCCTTTATAGGTACTGTCTTCTTTTCCTGGATGCCCTGAGAATTCTTTCTTTGTCTTTGATTTTTGATAATTTTAATATAATGTGTCTTGGAGAAAGCTTTTTTGGGTTGAGATAATTGGGTGTTCAGTTGACTTTTTGAATTCCAAGCTCCACTCATTCGTAGATTTGGGAAATTCTCGTCTACTATTTGTCTTCTGCTCCTTTTCCTCCCCTTTGAGAATGACCATTATTCTTATGTTTCCTCTCCTGATGGTATCAGCTAGTTCTTGTATTTCTCTTTCTTTATTTATTATTCTTTGAGTTCTCTCTTCTTCCTTCTGATTTATTTCTAGATTTCTGTCTTCAATATCACTGTTCCTTTCTTCCATTGGGTCTACTCTATTCCCCAGGCTTGCTATTTCATTTTTCATCTCTTTCAGTATGTCCTTCATTTCCAGAAGTTCTATATGGTTCTTTTAGAGGGTTTCAATCTTGTTGATAAAAACTCTTTCTGCTGATCTAGTTGTTTTTTTTCAATTACTGGAATTGCTGATATGAATTATTTTGGATTTCATTGTGTTTTTTTTTTTTCGAAAGTACAATTCTGAATTCTCTGTCACTTAAATAGCATATTTCTATTTATTTAAGCTTATTTATTGGAGGTTTTCCTCTTTCTTTCTGAGTTGCCTTGTCACCTTGGTTATTTGTGGTGCTTAATGGACTATTTCTCTGACTGAGCAAGAATGGAAGTGTATTCTTTTTTTTCAGAAAGATTTATTACATAAAGGTCTTTCTTTAGCCTGTTGCTAAGATGGCATCTTTCTTTTGGTTTCTAGTAGATGGTATCTAAACCTTTTTGGATCTTTGCTGTATATAAAACCTTAGTAATGCCTTTACTTTTCTTATACATATTCGGTCATGTTCACTACCCCCAGTCTCAGTTCCTGTCAGTGTTAATGAAAGTTTTGGTAATATTTCCTCAGATTCCTCTGGATCTCCACAATGTTTGCTCTTGGAGGATTTGGGGATGGGGACCTCTGGGTTGGGGGATGGGATTGCAGCTCAGCCTCACATTCTGCAATCAAGGCTGGTAATAATCAACTGTTGCTTCTCTGCT
>NW_011908753.1:0-1021 GCF_000151845.1 Pteropus vampyrus
GGACATTGGGTGTTAGACCTATCTATTCAAAACCATCTTTAGAAACTTCACGTTGAGGTGACTGCTCTGAGCCCTATGCACTAGGATGCCACAAAACTGAAAGGGACCTTCTAGGGAAGGGAGAAGGGGCGGCTCCATTAGTAATGGCTAAATAGTGCAAAACCGGAGGGTCATTTATGTTCTGTAGAGGGGTCAGATTTCATCCTGTTCAAATTGAAATAGCCAACAAAAGTCATTTGTTTGTTTGTTTGTTTGTTTGCTTGTTTTTTAATGTGCTGTAACTTGTTCAGGAACCCAACTCCTAAAAGTGACAATCCATGGAAGGGAGATGGGGAACCCACAAAATGGTTAAAAATAAACAGATTCAAGGAAACAGTTTCTTCTAGCTTACAACCATCTCTTTCTGTTTGATTCTGGTTCATTAGGAGAAAGTACTGGCAGAATTTAAATCCCTTTTCATGGCTGTTCCTCCACAGTCTGTGTTTCCTTTTTTTTTTTTTTTCCTGCTTATTGCCAAGGAGGGTATTGGGTGAAGGAGACTTGCAAACCCTAATGATGAACGTGAAGTCTCTCTCTGTTCTCCCCTCTAAAGCGAATGGTCTGGGGAAGCTCCTGACCGCCCTGCTATGAAGTCAGACTGAGGGTGACTTATCTTTTCTGCTACTGTTTGGGGGGCCGTTGATGATGCCTGGGTCCCACTGCCTTTTACCTCCAGTTAAAAGGTCCCTACCACTCTCTGCAGTCTCTTTGTCCTATTCCAAGGCCTCCGTAGGTCACCAAGTGAATTGTACTTGCTGATGTCCTGATCTAAGCGCATGGGAACCCCCGGGTATTGTGTGTGGCAGCGCCACCTGTGGTGGCTTGGACTCAGGGCACTATTTCAAGACTTTTATCCAGGGACTACCTTGCACCCGTGCTTTGCAAAGCTCTCACGCCATCTGAGCGATGATATGGACGTAGTACCCTCACCGGAGGGTCTGGTACAGTTGTCCGTCACTCACATTGCTCTAGTGGTGGAGCT
>NW_011908754.1:0-2001 GCF_000151845.1 Pteropus vampyrus
TATGTTGATATATGTTGTCTGAGTTTATTCATTTTAACTCAAATGTCATATTCCATTGCATGAATATACCACAATTTAATTATCCATTCTACTGTTGATGGACATTTAAGTTGTTTCCAGTCTTTTGCTGTTACAAACAGTGGATGCAGGAAACATTTTTTTATAAGAGCAAGAATTTCCCTAAAGGGTGTAAGTATGGGTGCTGTGTTGTGGGTTATGCAAGTCTTCAAGTAAGAAAATGTTACTGAATTTCCTCCAAAGTGCTTCCGCTTAGAGAGTTCCCAAATTTATATTTTCACCATAAATATGAATTTCATTGTACCACATCCTGCCAACACTTGGTATTATCAGCCTTTTTAACATTTGCCTCTCTGATGAGTATAAATGTTATACAATTATGGCTGTAATTCGCATTTACTGGATTACTTATTACATTACATGTCATTCCACATGTCTTATGAGCTCCTGAGTTTTTGTTTTCATGAATTGCCTGTTCAGATCTTTGCCCTACTATTGCTGTTACTGTTGCTTTTGGGTTGCTGGTCTTTTTCTTACTGATTTGTAGAAATTTTCATATGTTCTGAATATTATTCCTTTGCCAATATTATACATATCTTCTCCTGGTTTGTGCCTTTTGCTTTATGTGTCTTTGATATAAACTTATTTTAAAGTAGTAGATTTTTCAATCTTTCTTGGTGTTTCACATTATTCTCTACCCACAAGTAATAAAAATAATCCATTTTTTTTCCTTAATGTTTTTCTTTTTATATCTAGGTTTTTAATCTTCTTGGAATTTAGCATTCTTATTCTTTAGAGGCATGTATGGGGTTACCTCTGAGGGACAGCAGTGATCATTTCCAGTGGGGCTGTGGGAAGTGTTCTGATTGATGCGGGCTCATTGTATGGGCCTCAGACAATCTATGCTCATCTCTCCTCTGCGTGCCTGGGTATCTTTCTCTGTGAGCCTATGGCCTCTTCAAAAAACAAATACTTGGGAAGTAAGAATTTTCATCTCTGGAAACCTAGAAAAATCCAAATGCATTAGCATTTTCCTGGTCTGCAGTTGAATGACATAGAGTTTAGGCCTTTGGCCACATTACTGCATGAAATTACTCTTAGTGTAGCTTCCTCACCATTTTTTAAAATTAAAGCTTTGTTTTTTAGAGCAGTTTAAGGTTCACAACAAAATTGAGGGGCAGGTACAGAGAGTTCCCATAATACCCCCTGCCCCTGCCCCGACAAATGCATAGCCTCCTCCATTATCAACATCCTCCAACAGAGTGTACATTTGTTATAATTGGTGGACATACATTGACACATCATCATCACTAAAAGTCTGTAGTTTATACTATGGTTCATTCTTGATATTATACATTCTATGGATTTGGACAAATGTATAATAACACGTACCCACCATAATAGTGTCATACAGAGTAGTTTCACTGCCCTAAAAATCCTCTGCGCTCCTCCTAACCATCCCACCCACCACCCCCAGCTCTGGCAACTACTGATCTTTTTACTGTCTTTATAGTCTTCATAGTTTTCCAGAATGTCGTATAGTTGGAATCATACATTACGTAGCCTTTTTAGATTGGCTTCTTTCACTTGATCATGTGCATTTAAGGTTCCTCTGTCTTTTCATGGCTTGATAGCCCATTTCTTTTTAGTACTGAATAATACTACTCCATCAGGGTATACCACAGTTTACCCATTCAGCTACTGAAGGACATCTTGGTTGCTTCAAAATTTTTGGCAATTATAAATGAAGCTGTTAAAAGCATCATGTGCAGGTTTTTGTGTGAACACAAATTTTCAACTCCTTTGGATCAAAACCTAGGAGTATGATTGCTAGATTGTATGGTAAGGGTATGTTTAGTTTTATAAGAAACCATCAAACTGTTTTCCAAAATGGCTGTACCATTTTGCATTCCCATCAGCAATGAGAGTTCCTGGTGCTCCACATCCTCACCAGCATTTAGTGGTATCAGCATTCCAGATTTC
>NW_011908755.1:0-2354 GCF_000151845.1 Pteropus vampyrus
ACTTAAAACGGCAATTGAATGTAACATTCTGCCATGAGACCGGTGACCCTAACTCTCCCACCAACTCACAATGTGATCCTATGGAAGTCCCTTCTTTCTGGGTTTCATTTTGTTTGTTAGGAAGTTGCTGAGATTGGTTGCGTCCTCTGTTTCCAGTCCCCCATTAGCATTTTGTCAGGTGGCGAATTGGGAAGGGGACATGTCGAGGATGGCCATTAGTAGTGGCTTTGTATTTCATGTACATTCATTGTACCACCGGCATATAACTTCATCCTTGGACAGGGGCTTTCTATGGATATTTTTTTAACCTGTGTTTGCTTTATTGTCTTTCAGCAGCCTCAACATAGTTGCAGAACAAATGAATATCTAGATGGTTTCTTCCTTTAACAATTGCGTAGCTGGCATTTGTAGTACACTTGCAATTTATAAAGAATTTTCACATTTGGTGTCTCATTTAATCCTCAGATGCTCATTGCACTGTACGCTGAAAATGATATACAGAAGAGACACCTGTTCTCCTACCCAAAAGGTCTGAAAAATATCCCCTAGGGAACCTAAAAATTTGAGCAATAAGTAAGTAGATAGGCAGACATCCATCCATCCATTCATCCATCCATCCATCCATCCATCCATCCATCCATCCATCCATCCATCCATCCAATCATCCATGGAACTCATTCCCTAATACAAGTGTACACAGGGCAATTATCCTCATATATCTTTTTCATCTTTTAAAATTTTTATTTAAATTTTTTATATTTAATAAAACTCACTCTTTTTTGGTGATCAGTCATTGAATTTTGACAAATCATGGAGTCCTTGTAAGTAACAAAACAATCAAGATACAGAACAGGTCTACCACCCCACCCGCCTCAAAAAAATTCTCTCCAGCCATCTCGTTGTAGTCAAACCCTTGCTCTATCCTTAATATTGGCAACCACTGATCTGTTTTCTGTCCCTGTAGTTTTGCCTTTTCTAGAATGTCATATAAATGGGATCATATACAATTGAGACTGGCTTCTTTCACTTAGCATAATGCATTTGAGATTCACCTATGCTTGTGCATAGATCAATAGTTTGCTCTCTTTTATTGCTGAATAGTTGTCCATTGTATGAATATATCACAATTTTGTTTCGTTTTTCATTCATTCCCCAGTTGAGGGATATTTGGGTTGTTTCCAGGTTTTGATGCTTATGAATAAGCACCAAAAAAAACAATCCAAAAAAGGTTTTTGTGTGTGTGAACATAGATTTTATTACATTTGGATAAATATCTAGAACTGGGATACTAGGTCACATGGTAATTATATGTTAACTTTAAAAGAAACTGCCAAAAAGTTTTCCAAAGTGGCTGTCCTATTTTGCATACTCACCAGCAACGTATAAGAATTTACTCTGAGTCCTTACCTGCTATGTGTGTGGTGTGTGTGTCTTGTCATGCTAGCTGCTATATAGTGTTAACAAAGAAGCAACAGGCTAAAAATGGAGTCGCTTGTGCTAAGCCCCACTGCCGCAAACCAAGACTTAGTACCTAACCCAGCTGCAGTTTCAACCTCTCCTAGTAATGTAATTTTAACTAGTCAGTTTGGAATTTCCTGATTAACATTGGTGAGGTAATCCCCTAAGACTCCTTCTGTCCCCCCAAGGAGGAGACCTAAGACCTCTTTGCTAGAAATGTCCTTTTCCCACCCCCATTTCTGTCTATCAAAACCTTCCCTTTTCTGCAGCTTGGTGGAGCTCCTGTTTGCTAGATGAGATGCTGCCTGATTTATGAATCATTGAATAAAGCCAATAAGATCTTTATATTTTACTCATTTGAATTTTGTTTTTTAACAGTAGTATTTCATTGTAGTTTTAATTCGCATTTGCCTAATGACTAATGGTGTTGAGCATCTCTTCATGTGCTTGTTTGCCATCTGTATGTCTTATTTGGTGAAGTGATTATTTAAACCTTTTACTATTTCAAAAGTTATGATGTTTATTTTATTTCCACATTTCGAGAGTTCCTTACACGTTCTGGAAACAAGATCTTTGTCAGATTTGCAAATATTTTTCCCAGTATGTGACTTGTCTTTTCATTCTCTTATTAGTATCTTTGCAGGGAAAAAATTTCTTATTTTGATAAATTCTAATTTTTCAATGGATTGTGCTTTTGATGTAGTATCTAAAAATCGATTTCATTGATTCAAGGTCACATAGATTTCTCCTATGTTTTCTTCTAAAAGTTTAAGAGTTTTACCTTCTACATTTCTGCATAGAAAAGTTTCTGGAAGGATATGTATCTATAAAAATTATTAACAGTGGTTTCCTTTGGAGAGGTGTTATAGATGATTTTTTTTTCACTTTCTACATTG
>NW_011908756.1:0-2205 GCF_000151845.1 Pteropus vampyrus
CATAGCTGCCTTCTCACTCATCAGAAGTCACTCTGCACACTAGGGTCTGTGTCCACTATGAACACATTGCCGCAGAGATGCCTAGTTCCCACGACTGCCCTTACTTGGGTCCTCTCTGGGCCCGATGCCTTTCCATAGCTTCTAATTTAGATTTTAAATATTTTTTTGAAAGATACAAACTACCAATGCTCACCAAAGAAGAAATGAGATTGCTGATGGAAATGCAAAATGTATAATCTCTTTGAAAAACATGTTAGTAATTTTTTACAAAATTAAATATGTATTTACTACATGACTGATCAAATACAAAACTCCATACACACAATGACTCATACATGACTTTCCATAACATTTTATTTATTATGTCCAAAACCTGGGTTAAGGAGAGGGATGTCCATGAATGGGTGAACAGATAAGCAAATCATGCTATACACATAAAAAGGAATACTACTCAGCTATAAAAAAAAATGCAAACTATTGATATATGCAACAGTATGAATGACTTCTCAAAAGCATTTTGCTAAATGAAAGATGTCAGACACCAAAGAGTACAGAATAAATTATTCCATTTATATAAAATTCTAGAATAGGCAAAACTAAAATGTCAAAAAAAACACATCAGTGATTGCCAAGGGTTAAGGCAAAAAAAAGGGATGAACTAGAAACCAGCAAAAGGGAACTTTCTGAGCTGATAAAAATATTCTATGTGACAACTGTGGAAATTATTACAAATTGGTCAAATTTTGAATTGTATATTTAAAAACTATAAATATTATTGTATGCAAATTTTGCCTCAATGAAACTTATTTTTTTTAAATAGCAGGTTTCTCATTTTTAGAGAGTTGGGACAATCTGAAAACAAGAAAGTTATTGAAATTTTTTAATCGCAAAGATAATTCAATGGAGGGAGTGAATAGCAGAATACATGGTAATGAAAACTGATTTGTGATTTAGAAGCTTGCCTTGAGAAATTATCCCAAAATACAAGGCTAAAGGACAAAGTATTGGGGTTTAAGATAAAAATAATAGGAGTCATGGAGGACAGAGCCAAGAAAACCAATATCAACACAAAAAAAAGATGTCCAAAAGAAAAGAAAGTAGTACATGCGATCTGAGAGCTAATAACCAAGAAGAAAGACCATAATCCTTCACACTGAAAACACTTACAAAGTATCAGGAGTAAGAAAAAGATAAAAAGTAAACACGTCTTGCCAAATGTATGAAACTTTAAGTTTCTCACATATTGTTTCCAGATGGACAACATTAGCAACAATTAAAAAAGGAAAAAAAACTCAAACTCTCATTAAATACATATAAGTAACACTAAAAAAGAAAAAATAGTAGAAAGGTGTTTTATATATAATTCTTATAGCAAAAGTTTGCCATAAAATTCTCTACCTACTATAGCAATTATTTCTTCTGAGCACAGAAGAAAGGGAATATTTAACACGCACATATTCAGAAAAGCCACTATTATGTCTCTTTATGAAAATATTACCTGCTCCATCCCACCAGGGATGGAAATCGTCCTTTTGTCCAGTGTATCCACACTGTATATGCTACCCACACACTAGTCACTTCGAAGCCACCTCGTTTATCAGACCTATGGCTGCCTTATCACAGTGCCTGTGGTCCAGTAACACTTATTTTACTTAATAATGGCCCCAAAGCACAAGAGTAGTGATGCAGACAATTCGAATATGAAAAAAAAAAAAGCCATAAAGTGCTTCCTTTAACTAAAAATGTATGTACATAATAGGAAAAAAACATAGTATATATTGGGTTCAGTACTTTCTAAGGTTTTAGATCCCTGTATTCCCAACTTAAATAGGAAAGCATCTGAAATTTTACCATAGAGTTTTACCATTAAATGTGACATATACCATAATTTTGGGTATAATCCCTTTATCAGATCAAAGACAGTCCCTTCTTTTCCTCATTTATAAGAGTTTTTATCTTGATACTAAGTCTTAGCCAAAGCAATAAGATAAGAATAAAACAAAACTGTCATCATTTGTAGATAAACTATTAGAACTGATAAGAAATACATCAAGATTGGACATATGATAAGCATACAAAAATCAACAACATTTAAATATAGATGATAACCAATTAGAAAATATAATAGAAAACAAAATAGAATTCACAACAGCTATACAAATATGACGTACCTTAACAAAAGATCACTATTAAAGTGAATCTAAG
>NW_011908757.1:0-1742 GCF_000151845.1 Pteropus vampyrus
ATATACTAAATACCACTGAATTGTACACAGTAAAATGGTAAATTTTATGTCATGTATATTTTACCATAGAAGGAAGGAAGGAAGGAAAGAAGGAAGGAAGGAAGGAAGGAAGGAAGGAAGGAAGGAAGGAAGGAAGGAAGGAAGGAAGGAAAAGGAAGGAAAGAAAACGAACGAACGAAAGAAAAGAAAGAAACATAGAAAAAATCCCAGGTCAAGTTATTCTTGTTTCTGTTAATCGCCCTTTGAACATATCCACCTTCCATTTTTAGTGCTCAACCCATTTTTGTATTCCCTGTCCTACTATTTCTTTCCTTCCATAAATGTTGGAGTCAGTTTATTGCCTCCTTGCTGTGGTTCTCTTACTTTCCTGGAGTACCTTCTACTCCACATGTTTCTTTTCCTCATTTAACTCAAATTACTCTAAATACATTGTTTACATTCCTACAATCAAATTGCATTAGAAACTTATTCTCCTTGTGCATTAATATCTGAAAAGTGCAGTGCGGTTTTCCTGCTGCATTTTTCCTCTCCCCCTATCCTCCTGCTGTAGTAAAATTTAATAGCCTCACATAAAAGTGGTCAATGGCAAAGAATTTATCCCTGAAATAAAAGCACATGACCATTTTCTATGCATCAACTATCAGGTCTCCTCAGTGGTAAGCAAGGTCCACTCTAGCTGTTTTGCTTTGCTTTGCTCTGGGAACTCACTCACAATGATGGGGACAGTCCCTGCTGGACCATGAATCCTGGCAGCAGGCAGCTGAAGAGTAAATTAAGAAGACAGCAAGCAGAGAAGAGTTCATTTGCAAATGGTCCGAAAAATGACAAGAAATAACATATGCAACAGGAGTGTTAGATTCTCCTTGCTTCCAAGGACAGTTCTTACTAAACTTGAGTTTACGAGTTTTTCTTTCTTTACTTTAAAATTTTTAGCTGAACAAGCAAATAATGGCTACCAAAAATTTATGGTAGTAGTAATAATAATAAATAACAATAGTTAATGTTGGAGAGTGGACCTTATTTCCCCTTAATCTTGCATTTCTATACAGAGAAGTTTTGACTAGAGTTACACTCTAGCAAATTGGTAAGTGAAATACATTGGTCCATGTTCCCGAATTAGTTTATTAAACCGTGGCAGACTTTGGCAATTCATTCTCTTTACTTCTTTCCTAACCGTCCCAGACCAGTATGAGGCAGCATTCCTAGGTAAGAAGATCTGCTCTGTACACACAAAATTTCCCTGAATGTGCTTCCACAGTATACATGTGTAGAGGTCCTGGGGTTAATGCTAGCAAGCCTCTTGGCTTTCAAGTCAGTGCTACATTCACCTTTTGGCTTATCGGAAATAAAGCTGACATCTCCCCACTCTTATTTTGTGTACTCTGGGTCCAAATTAAAGAAGCTGCAAAAGGGAATATGAACATTTGTTAACATTCAAATAGTAAAGCTTGTACTTACTGCACATTTGTTATGTCCCAGTCATTGTGATAAGCTCTTTACCTCATTTAACCCTCACAATAACCCTATACTTATACTGGAGCCAACATGAGGAGAATCTCTCCCTTCTTCTTTAACCACTCATTTCAGCCTTGGATTTATGAATACTTATTAATATGCCCTACTTCACTTGAGAAACTTTTCACACCAACCTGAATTTCACTTCTTTGACAATGGATGGGTTAGAAAAACAGATTACTCAGGACACCTCAGATCAAGGTCCAGACTTCCTAGAAACATTTAGA
>NW_011908758.1:0-1478 GCF_000151845.1 Pteropus vampyrus
CCTACTCTTTTCTTCTTTCTTCTCTTCTCTTTTCCTTCCGGCTCTTGTTCTTAGCTTTGTGGTGATGTAATTTGGAGGGAAGTGACTCTACAACTAACTCTCAAATGGTTCAGCTGAAAAGTACATTTATTTATTTATTTGTACATAAATAGTGATATATATATAGATATAACTATATATGTATATATATATATCAATATTGTAATGAAATGTTATTTATGGCTTGGGGTATACAGGTGTGCATTGTACTATTCTTCTGACATTCAGAAGATTTAAATTAAAAAAAAAATAATAGGAAAAATATTTTTAATGTTTCCTAAGTTGGAATACTTATATATGTGTATGTATTTAATACCAAGCAGATTATTCTGTGTTCATAGAAACCTATACACTTAAATAAATACATCACTGTCAGGGGAAATAAACAAATAAACTTTTCATTTTTTGTAGGAAATTTGCAGAATGCAGAATTTTTGCAACATCGAACAATGAATGACTATTATCCCCGGAAAACTGGCAAAATGGAAACATGGTTCCGTGAACAAGAGGCCTGGGGACAGCTTCTTTGGGGCAGTTCTAGCTCTGACTCAGATGAGTTGGGGGACGTTGAGAAGAAACCACAGGCATTGGTGAGGACCAGGACTGAGAGAATCCCACTTTTTGATGAGTTTTTTGATCGACAATAAGAATGCTAACCTACATATTGAGTGCTTCAAAAGTTTGCTCTCCTGTAAAAATTTTTCAAGTTAGTATACAAATTATTCTGAGAACACCAATGCGCTTCCTTTTCATTTGTAGTCCTACACTTAACAGGTGTGACATATTTTGATAATGATGCTGTATAACTAACTGCCTCAAAACATAGGGGCCTAAATAACAGCCATTTATTGTCCCACTTTTCTGTGGTTTGCTGGCCTCACTTGGTGGTTCTTCTGCTGATCTCTTTTCAAGTCTTTCATGTAGCTGAAGTCAGAAGGCAGCTAGGGCTGGAGTCGTCTGGAGGCTTGAGCAGGACACTGAGACAGCTGGACC
The DNA here is from genome assembly GCF_000151845.1 of Pteropus vampyrus. Lineage (NCBI taxonomy): Eukaryota > Metazoa > Chordata > Mammalia > Chiroptera > Pteropodidae > Pteropus > Pteropus vampyrus. Next base: position 1,033 of record NW_011908758.1, read on the forward strand.
TCACTCCCTTGCAATATAGTCTCAGAGCCCCTTCACAGGGTTTCTCCAAGTGGTCTCTCCAGCAGAGAATTTTTTAAAATATAATCCCAGGGCTCCGAAAAGCAAATGTTCCAAGAGAGAAAGCAGAAGCTGCCAGTCCTCTTAAAGGCTAGTCATGGAACAGGCTCTGATCACTCTCACCACATTGTGTTGGTTAAAGCAAGTCATAGGTCAGATGATAATCACTGAAAAAGGGCACAAATTCCAAAGCGAGGTCCACTGGGGTCTATCTTTGAGATCTGTCACCATACCATATTTTAAAAAAGCAAATTAGATCTTATAAAACAAAGAGATGTGAGAGTAGATTTAATACAAATACAAATGAGTTTTTAAAGGAAAGACACAGTAATGCTACATTAGAGACTAAGCTCACTTGAGTCACTTTCACGTGAGTTAGCAGCTTATTA
>NW_011908759.1:0-1773 GCF_000151845.1 Pteropus vampyrus
GTTTATACAATGTTATGACAAAAATGAAAATGAAATATTAAAGGAATACATTAGTTTTCTATAACCTCCATAAGAAATGACCACAAACTCAGTGGCTTAAAACAACACAAATTTATTATTTAACAATTCTGTAAAACAGAAATCTAACAAAGTTCTCAATTGGCTAAAATCAGAGTGTTGACCAACTGCATTCCTTTTAATTAAATGTAAAACTATAATTAAAATATATGAAGAAATTTTCCAATTTGAAAGAAAATACAATTTACAAATTTGAAACAAAATAAAAAATATCTGAAGTTAAGCAAATGCTTAAGATGTTTAAAAAACTAGAAAATTAAGGAAAATATAATTAATAATCACTAAAAAGGCTATGAAAAATGTGAAAGTATCATAAAATTATAGGTAGTAAAAACTAATGCAAAGATGGATGCTAGGGAGAGTAAAATAGGAAAAAAATAAAAATCATAAGCTTAAATATAATATTTTTAAATAATTATAATTAACAAAAAGTTAAAGATTTTAAAAGTAAAATTAATATTCCACTACTAAAAAATTACAAAACACAATACAAGTAAAAATAAAATTTTATAAAGTAAACAATCCTCAAAGAAGAGAAAACTTTCAAATACCATAATCATAAACACTGGAGTTTCTCAATGATTAACTTGTAGCACATAACAATAAAAACTTTTACCTTCTTAGACTCATCACAGCTGCTCAGAGGGACAGATGTCTTTTTTGAGGCTTTTCCCTGCTGATTATAAAAGGCAACTTAAACTCAAGTGGTTACTCAAGCTTGTTCATGGTCTTATGAAAAGGAAATGTATCCTAAATCATCTGTGTACCTAGAGAACCAGGAAAGATATTACTTCCACTTTCATTGGAAAAAACTTGCCTGAGCAATTAATCCAGCTTTGGAAAATTGATAAATTATATTTCAGCAGTAAAAAGTTGTTCCTTTATCTTGGACAGATTAATAAAAAATGGAGGCACAATGTGATAGGATTGTATTATCATCTTAAATGATTCTGCTTAACTTCATCAAGATAGCATCTAGTTTAACTAAAAATCATCAGGCTTTTTGAGTATCTCTTAAACAGTGAGGGAGCCATTTTAAAATATGTGGGTTTTCTCTTATTTGGTTCAATTTTATAATTGCTTTTACGATTTTAGTGATAAAGTTTTTTAGAGGATTTTTGAATATTAGAACAGATATACAGCAACACTTACATTCTATCTTTTGAGTCTTTAATATCTAAGGAAGCTTTGGCATATTTTAATCGATAATAAGTTATTTAAAATTATGAACATAATAACCAATTTTCTCTTGTAACTTTAAATGCATACTACAAATCTAGTGAATTTCCCTATAATCTTGTGTGTTTTTAAATTAATAATACTCAATTCCTTTTGTTCTTTGATTGATACTCAGTTAACTTACAAGTTTGAAAGATTAAATTCCATCCAACAATTAATACCATTTGCAAACTTAATAGTTAATTAAATTATCTTAAAATATTTTAAACTGTAAATTACAAGTTAAAATAGCCGAGTCTCTAAGACATTTCAAGTATCTTAAAATGTAAACCCAAATACACTCAGAGTTAAAACAAAATTAATATTTGCTTGCATAATTGAGTAACATCTTCATTTCCTCATGCCCCAACTGAAACTTCTCAAGGAGCCCTGCTTCCTGTTTGTGTGGAATGTATTCAAGAGTGAAATTGGTTGATTCTCATGACTAGTTGTGTATACTTAGTAACACATTTCTAG
>NW_011908760.1:0-1001 GCF_000151845.1 Pteropus vampyrus
GATAAAGTATTATTTAAGTAAATCATAAGAATGTTAAACACATATATTATCTCTTGTGTTTATATTTACTTATGTTTACTCTATATGAAAATAAACAGAAACAAACTCAAATGGATTAAAAAAAAAGTACTTTTGTAGAAAATGTTAATATTTTCTCCTTGAGTTTAAATAAAGAGCCATTTGTAAAGAATGTTTCATTTTGTGGATTTTCAAAAAAGAAAAATGATTTCCAACAATGTACAGCAGGGTACTTCAGACAATAAGGATACTGGAGAGTAGATGCAGAAATTGTGTGAAATGTGTGGGAGGGTGAGCATTTTCAATATCCCCATTCCTGATAAGTAGCTGTTTAAAATGCCCTTTCGGACAATGCTTTAGAGTGTTGTAAACTAAGGGTAGATGAAAGTAAATGGCTGAAATTCTTCAATTTGCCCAGCTACAGCATAGACCTTTGGAACGCTGCATTTTTTCCTGCCGCTGCTATTACCCAGGTGGAAGGTTACTATTCAACGCTTGTTCTGCTGCCGCCGCCGCTGCTGCAATACTTTCACTAGAAATGCCCGGGTTTATCACCATTTATTAATTACTTAATCAATAAGCTCTGGAAATGGTGATCATAATTATCCCAGAAGGTCACCGAAATAAAAGAGAGTAAGGTCCCAGGGTGATGAGGCCCCGGCTCGCATCCATTTATCTGAAACTACATGACAAGATGCTATTTTTTATTTCTGCCTTGAATTTCAAATTAACAGTCTGCTGAAAAGATTCTGTTGAAGAAAGAATCCATAATAAAGGGATTTACTTCTTCTTCCTTGGAGTCATTTCTTTGTTGCCATCAATGCTGATTAATGGCATATGTATACCTTAAGGAACTTCACTACTGTTTGACTATTTTCTCCTTAGAGTATCATGGTAATGCCTTGCATTTCCCAACACTCAAGAGTCAACCAGAGTTTTAGAAACTATGTGTTATATACAGAGAAACTAAAAAAAAAAAAAAA
>NW_011908761.1:0-2731 GCF_000151845.1 Pteropus vampyrus
GCAGCTCTCATATTAAGCATGGCTTAGCCTTTTTCAGCACTAGACCCCATATTTCTCTCTTCAGTAGTCCTACACACCAAATTGTTCTTACATTTCTTTTTTTCATTTTCATCTGTCCATCACACTTAATCCATTTTTATCAAAGCCTTCAAGGTCACAAGGTCAGCTGTAAATGATGTCGAAATATTACAGAAAAACATCACCTGAAATGACCAGTACTTCAAAACTCACTGCTAAATGCTCAGATATACACACAAGTTGAGGCGGCTCTGGCTTCATGCCTTTAGCACCCTGTAGTACAGTACAAAACGAACGGGAAGAAAGGCCATTTTATGTGCCCAGGTAACCAGGAACAAAGATTCACAGGTAAATTGTCGGGGAGGTCGCAGAGCTGAGGCCTTTAGCTGCAGGGGAAGACAGAAAGCAGGACAATGAGAGACTTGTGCCAGAGATCATTCCTGAACTCTGTGTCCTCAACTCGTGTAGAATTTCTGTGACACACAGAGCAAGATTAAAATGGAAGGAAATGATGCAAAGGAGGAAGAGGATACCCCTGCCTTGATATATTAATATTGGAGTTCAAGTTCTCTCATGCAAATCTCTCTTTGCTGGCCCCTTCTCTAAAATCTACTTTGAACTATAACTAAGGACTACTGGCTGGAATGGAATGAAGTCCTAACCTCTGACCGCCCCAGGAGGCTGCAGAAGCTTGAGAAAACACTCTTTTATGTGAACCTAAGCCCCTATTCCTTAGAAGGTATAGTGCCATTGTCTTCAATTTCTGCCCAGGAACAGACAACCAGCAAAGTAAATAACATTCGAAATGGAAAATAACCAGGGAGAAGGGGACAGAGACCCAGTGAGAAGGCACAGTTACGCCTTAGTCGTTCTGCCCTGCAGAATGAGACCTACCACTTGGTATCTGGGTGACTTTATAAAGTGACAACCTCCTGGAGCCTCAGTTTCCCTTTGTGTAGAATGGTATAAGTTCTATTTGATTGGGTTATTGTGAAAGTTAGAGATAATATGTATAAAGGGTCAAATGACTAATGCTATTTTATTAATGAGAGCAGTTATGATTATTGTTATATCTTTGTCAACTTTTGTCATTTATTTCACTCCCTCTCTTCTGAAATACCTTCTTAAAGTCATTAGGTACAGTATATAACTTCTTAAGACAGCTACCAATAGTTATTGGGTTGGAGTGTTTTAACCCTAACATGACCAATTGACAGGTATTTCTCAATCCTCTGCCAAATACATAATATACCACATTAGAAATAATGTATTTTGTCCCAGGAGGCATGCAAATATCGAGTCCCCCACACCTCAGTTCCTATTGAAAATCAACAATCAAGGTTTGGGGATCTGAGGTTTCCTTAAAAGTCATTCATCAGAGCTCATTAGAATCAGTATTCATCAGTGACTCTCAGTAACTTGAGATGCCTCAATCATGTTTGCAATCCACAGCAAAGGACTCCTGAGTTTCAGTGGATGTCAATTGTTAGGTTGTGGAGGAAAGAAAGGCACTAGGATCAAAGGGGACACTGGGATCTAGACATAAAGAAGATAAAAAGAAAAAAAATAGGCATAAACTATTTGAATGTCTTTTTCGATCATGGACATGCACTTCAAAATAGTCTTCTTTGAATTGAAAACTCAAAGATACTCCTAACGAATAAAGGAAGACGGCGAAAGCTCTTCTTTACATACCAAATGTAGATAAAACAATCCTCTGCTGTTTATACAATGTTGGTCATTATAAAGATTATAATATAAAATAAAATTCTAGGGGATGCGGACTCGATGGATGGTCTATCACAAGCAAACCTGAAAAAGGAAAAAGTCCTTAACTGTTCTATGTAATCACAGTGGTGACCAGAATAGAAATACCAAGTTAATCTTGAGGAAAACAAGTCCTCAGAAGGGAAGAGCACAAATGTAGCCTCGAGCATTCTGGGAATCGTGTAGTTTCAGTCTAGATCAGGATTTCACAACCTTGGCAGTATTGATATTTCAGGTAAATCTTTGTTGTGGGGACTGTTCTGTGCATTTAGAAGTTTAACAGCATTAGCGCGTGCGCGCGCAGGCACACACACACACACACACACACACACACAGTTTAGCTGTGACAAGTAAAAATGAGTCCAGTCGCTGCCCCATGTCCCCTGGGGGCAAAATCATCCCTATTGAGAACTACTGATGTAGACTTTCAAATTGGACAGCAAAATAGTGGGCTTAATTCAGGATCCTGTCACACACATAGATGCTTTTTACCTCTCGTAATGCTCTATGGCAGAATGTTCGAGAATGTCAGGAGACATTAGATTGTCAAGAAGAAATATAATGATAATAAGAACATAGTTATACATTTTCAGTTGGTAAAACTGAAAATTATCAGGTTAAGCAGATAATTGCAGAGTAATTTTATTAAACATTTATTTTCTGCTATTTGCATCTTTCAAATTTTGCTTAGTAATACTGTATTATTAGTGCTACCTGTCTGGTTGAAAGGACACAAAGCCACAAGGTGACACATTATGCATTTCTAGGTCTGTCCAAGACATGTCTTAGTACGATAAGGTGAGCATCCTTGTGAATTCTCGTACTGTTTACCATCAGTGCCCCAAACCTCCTTTTCTATTTTGTGCACCAATCCTTACTCTTCTGTCTGGCTGTCTGATCAAAGAATGAATCAAATATCTGAATATACTTTCCTTGATAAAATAAC
>NW_011908762.1:0-1345 GCF_000151845.1 Pteropus vampyrus
TATATATCTATCTATATCTATCTATATGTAGATAGATATGTGTATTGTATATAGAATAATATCAATACATTTGTAGCAGAATATTCTATATATATCATTCTATATGTAGATAGATGATAGATAGATAAATAGATGGAAAGATAGATAGATGATAGATAATCTCCTGTTGGTTCTGTTTCTCTAGAAGAACCTGAATGTTAAAGTTCTAGAAGTTTCCACCAGTCTCTCTGACCTCATCTTGAACGTTCCGTTTCCTGTCTTTATAGTCCTTTAGCCTCACTATCTATTTTTTTGTTGTTGTTCCTAGCTGGCACTGGCTCCTCCTTCTGCCTGGAAGCTCTTCCCCAAATCTATATATGAATTACTGGATCTCTTCATTCAGATGACTGCTCAAAACCATCTTTCCCAAAAGGGTTCCACAACGTAAGCAAATGACACCTTACTCCCTCTATTATATTATTTTGTTTATTTTCTTCATTATAGTTATCATAAGCAGAAATTACTTTGTTTATTTATTTAATGTTTATTACATATTTATTGTCTATCTCTTCTACCAGAATTCAAGCTTCGTGAGTTTAGAGATTTTGTCTGTTTTGTTAACTGTTTTATCCATAGTGCCTGGTCTATAGTATATGCTTAGTGTGGACTTATTGAATACATAGATGAATGAATGCAATCAGGTGTAAAAAGCTTTTATGAACCTACCTGCAATATTGGACACAGAATTATTGTGTCCAATATTGCAGGTAATTAAATTTTTAAATTTAATTTAAAAATTAAAGAAATATTGTGTACATTTCTTTGCCAACAAATAAAAAAGTATTTCAAAGGAAATGATACTTTCTCAAAAAATATAAAGTATCCACTTTGAATTAAACCAAAACTAGGTTTAAAACAATGGAAAGTTGGTGGCACTCTAAGGCATATGCATAAGAAATTGTCCTTCTCTGAATCAGGGAGCTAAAGGAGTCACGATGTCAATAATTTGAAAAATATAGAGTAAAAAAATCATCTAGAGAAAAGGTAAAGGTAATCTTTGATAAAAATAAAAACAGCATGTATATCATAAGGTGAAGGAGAAGATTAAAGCAAGTAAAATACATTCTTGGTAAAAAAAAAAAAATACAGGAAAGAATAAAGAAGATTTAAAAACAGAAGCCAAAGTGTACATAAAGTCGGAAGACCAAACATGTCATTTATGGCTACAAACTCAAATGACTTACCCTCTATTAAAAATGAAATACCTTCAAATAGATTTAAAATATTCAACTATGTATTGAGTAGAAGAGAGTGATGCAGAATTCCTAACAATAAAAAATGGGAAAAGACTTACCAGGAAAATGAA
>NW_011908763.1:0-2226 GCF_000151845.1 Pteropus vampyrus
AAACTAGCTGTAGATTTTTTTGTAACTGCTTTTTAGAAGTTTTCCTCTGTGGTAGGCTAGAAATTGACCTCCTCAAAAGATATTCATATCCTAATCCCCGGGACTGTGAATGTTATCTGGTTTGGAAGACTGACTTTGTGAATATGATTCAGTTAAGGATCTTGAGATGGGGAGATTATCTCAAATTATGTAGGTGAGTTCAATGTACTCAGGAGGATCATTATAAGAGGGAAGCCAGAGGCTCAAAGTCAGACAAGAGAATATGATGATGGAAACAAAGATAAAAGAGAGATTTGAAGATGCTACTTCCTGGTTTTGAAGAAGAGACCACAAGTCATTAGAAGCTGGAAAAGCAAGGACCCACTAGGCTTCACTTCCCCCCATTTATGTCTGCAAGGTCTAGTGAGCAGCTGAGTATCTCTCACCATCTGGCATCAAGAAAAATGAATGAAGCAGAGCAAGCTGGGGCTAGTCAGCACTCCACTGTTCTCCATCCCTGCTGTCAGTGAATTCCAGTGGGGGCCTAGTGTCCTCCCCTACCTAGCATTATGAGATGGAAGGAGGTAGGACAAGATGGAGTAGTTGACATTCTACTTCCCCTACACCCTGGTCATCAGTGAGGCCCAACAGAAGCCTGAGCTTCTATTCCTACGCAACATCAATAAAACAGAGCTAGATGATGGAGACAGGGCTAGTTGTCACTCTTCAGTCCCCCTCCCCACTTCTTGTGATGGGGCCCAGCAGGGAGCTGAGCTTCTGTCCTCACCCTGCAGCAGCAAAGGGGTGTGAATCAGCCCTATATTTCCCCTTCTGTAGAAGTAGAGGGGCATATCCAGGGAGTCGACCCCTGCTCAGAGGCAGTGAGGCACTGAAAAATGCCTTACTTTTGTGGGAAAGTTTTTAGTAGGGCAGGAGGAGGAGGTGAACTTCTACCTAGCTATACGCAATGAGTCAATTCCCCACATCTGCCTAGGTGGTATCATGTCAGAAGTTGAATGTATACACATACACACAGCTTATGCTACACACAAGGGGGACTGCCTGATGAAAAGATTAAATAGGACTCAGAATCTCATAATATTTATCGAAAGTGTCCAGTATACATTAAAAGTTATCATATTAAGAACTTGGAAAAAATGGCCCAAAAAAGTAAATCTTAAGCATTATTCAAAGAAATATAATACTTAAAATTTAACTCTTTTTCTTACCAAATTTTATAAAAATTTAAAAACCCACAAGGCTAACTACAGTATATAGAAAACAACTCCTAAATCTCAGTAAATTCAACATTTATTTCATGTTGACATTGTCTTTTGGCTGATTTTGGCCAAAATGGACATCTCTTAGCTGTGTTTTGCTGGGTTCTTGGCTCTGATGTGAGATCTCATCTGCATCACATGCCTTCATATCTGGATCCACTTGAGCAAGGCCACCTGAGCCATGCTATTCTCACAGGAAAGGGCCTTAGCAAGAACCAGGCATACGGTCATTTCTATCCACATTCTATTGGCTAAATCAAATCAAATGGCCAAGATCAGAGTCATTGGGGTGCAGTGGGGGAGAAATAATTGTGGACAAATAATGCAATATTCCACAATCAGTGGATAAGTGTTTTTTGAAAATAATACTTAATTTGACTCAATAATTTCACTTCTAGAAAGCCATCCCCAAAATATTGAGAAATATATGTAAAATACATGCTCAAAATTGTGACTATATTATGCATAATAGCAAAAGTCTATCTTACAATAGGAAATGTATTATATTTAGTATGTTCATATACTGAAATACTATACAACTTTAAAAATCGTGTTGTCAGATTCTGGTCAAGATAGTGGAGTAGTTAAAAGCCGTGCTTATCTCCTCCCATTACCACATTATAAAGACAACTAAATTATAGAAAAATTAACCTGGAGAACCATCTGAAGAGTAGCTGAACAGAAGTCCTATAATTAACGACATAAAGAAGAAACCACTTTGAGACTGATAAAAAGGGTGGGGATGAGAAATGGGCTGGACCCACTCCACTTGTGGTGGTTGAGAATCAGGAGGGATATCTTAACTGCAGAGATCCCCTCTGAGAATCAAGGGGTAACAGCTTCACACCGGATTCCCTAGCACAGAGCACCAGTTCCAGGAAGAGGAGCCCCCACAACATCTGGCTGTAAAAATGAACAGGGATTTTGTCCATGGAGGTGAGAGAGAAAGTTACTGGAAACCTAGGCA
>NW_011908764.1:0-1392 GCF_000151845.1 Pteropus vampyrus
CCCAGCACACAGCACCAAATACTATGCACAGATACAAATTTATTATTATTGTCAGGCGACAAACTATCTGCTTTAGTATATACATTTTCATTTTGGCCACAAGAACTTTGCATTCAGAAAAAGGTTTCATTATGTATTACTTGACACAAATAATTGTCTTGTGCAAAAGGGTTTCCCTGCCATGTTAAAAGATGAAGAGAAATATACATATTTAAACATTTTTTTTTGTATTTTATAGCTATAAAAGCAAATGAGCAAAAAATGATCTAGATGTATTTTACCATGGATTCAAAGTTTACAGTGGTCAAGTGGACATGTCATACACATCAGGATATTATGACAAGAAGGTGAAATAATATTTTATGCTAAAAAAAGTTTTTCTTTTAAATAATAGACATTTGATTTGTTTTAATATTTTAAATCAAATTCTATTCATTTAATTTCTTTAATACTACTTGACTCACACATAGATTATAATTTCTTTATTTGCCTTGATTTTATTTTTAGTGCATAATTTACCAATATCTCATAATTCTATGATCTTCAGCAAAATAAAACATCTTCAGATCTTGGTTTCTAAACACCATTATCGAATAAAAGGTTCCAGAGCTCCTTAGTAAAATGGCTAATTCTAGTGCTTGATTGGAGAATACATAAGATGAATCTAGAATATCTTGTGATGTCAGAAATAAAGAAGTACTCAAAATGGATGAAGAATAAATAAAGGGGCATAGGAATGAACTTGAAGATGCTACTAATGGTCAAGTCTGAGACAATTTGGAAAATAAAATAATGATAGTAATAAACTATAACCTATAGAATAAATCAAGTTTTTATGGCTCTACACTGATATCAATACATAATTGAATAAATAATTATTGGATAATGGACAGATTTTTCTTAAAGTAGAATTCCTCTCAATAAATGTATAAGAAATCATGGAAATAGAAAATCATTATTAAGTAAACATCATACTGATAATTTTTGTAGGCAAAATTCATCATTCACTGGATGCTAAAAGTGGCGATCTAATAAGTGATAAGAAACAAGATATTTACATAGATGCAAAGTATCACCTCTGAAAATATTTTTTAATTACAAAGGGAAAATACTAACTTTACTTTGAGGAAACCTGGCATACACCAGGTTTTTGTGAGCAAAGTTAAATATCACAGGTAATAAAGACATATTGCCTTTCTGTATCTCCTAATGTTTCCACTGAGGATACAACACAGATTTAATTATACATTGCCATCAAAACATTCCAAATTGAAAGACATTTTACAAAATAACTAATCAGTGCTCTTCAAGAGCATCAAGGTCATGGATGACAAAGACTAAAGAGACATGGCAGCTAAATGAAATGTGAGATACTGAATTGGATCCCAGACC
>NW_011908765.1:0-2124 GCF_000151845.1 Pteropus vampyrus
GAATTCATACACTGCTGTTCTTGTAAGCCTCAGTTTTGAGCTTGTTTGTGTCTCAACAATCGATAACTGGTAAAAGCTGAGACACATTTGGCTGCTGATGGGGAAGTTGGGTGTTGTTACTCTAAAGTGCAAAGAAGAATTGAGTGGAAGAAGCAACAGGTAAGAGAAAAAAACTGTCAACTCTTCTCAGCCTGGAAGCAGTTGGTTCTTGCACCACAAAGTATCCCTTTCTCTATTGCTAGAGACTTCTTAACTCTCTGTGTTTCAGTTCTCAGTCCTGAGATTCTCACTAATTAGTGTAGTGTTTGTAACAGTTGCACATGGCAACCAAGGAACATTTTACAATATTACAGAATTCATCTCACTCTTGAATTTGTATAGAAATATATAGGTCTAGATATAACAGATGAAATGTGATAGTAATCATAATTCTTTACATTGACAAGTAGATGAACATTGAATACTAGGATTCAGTAGTTTTATTGTTTATCAAAATAAGTTTTAATCAATTTTCACAAATTACGTAAAAATTTTGGCTCCATTGAATAATCTCTATGTTTTTATCTCTTAATTCCTGGAGCAATTTTGAATATTTAAAGAGTAAAATCAGTTTTGAAAACATGTAAATTTTCTAACTTCCAATTTATATTTTTAGATTAAAATATATTCAAATTTTGAATATTTTAAAACAACCACATCATTTTTTAATTCTTTAGACTATTGAAATGTTTACAAATTAAGATCATAATAGAAATAATAATGACAGAGGAGAAGAAAAAGTAAAAGGGTCAAGTAGAAAAAAACTGAAAGGGACAAAAAGAAAAATTCCAAAAAGAAGGCGGTTTGAATTTTTAAAAACTGGCAACAATGAAAATTAAAACTTTTTTGAGCATAATCCGTGCATGATTCTGAAATAAGACATTATAAATTATTTATTAGTAAAGATTTCATTACTCATGAAAATAATGGAAATGAATAAGATAATTATTCTTAATCAAACCTACACCCTGAACTTCAAGTCAGATTAAATTCTTTCAACTTCATATTACTTGATAAATGATTCTTTAGCTATTAATTAAAACATTGAGATGGAAAAGAAGTGTTGATGTCAAACGCATAATTCAGAGATAACAAATGTAACTAGGCTGCGCCTTGCAAGATAAAGAAAATTATATCCATGAAACCAGTAAATTTATCAAAAAGGACAAAACCTCTGGACTGTTACTGTGTTTGTTGGATAAGGAGACTGGAAAGAGACTCTAACCCTTTCGACAGCATGAGATTATTTCTAGCAAAACACAAATGTGCTTCTAATTAATGGTATAAACAAAAACAGGCTATGTAATAAAACTGACAAGCTTAGGGGGGCCACATGACAAGCCTGACAAGCTCAGTGACTGAAATTAACCACACAGGATGGTCTGATCATAAATTCCTAAGTGGGCAGGCCATGGCGGGTAATCACGTACCAGGCCTATAACTTCCTTGGCAAAGGTCAGTCTTCACCTTAAGCGAGCCCTGTCCACAGTTCTTATGCATGTAGGATAACATACCTTTGAAATGTCAGAGTAATTTTCTTTTCTAGACCCCTTAAAGGCACAACGCTGGCACTAGAGCAAGAGACCATAGAACCCCTCATTGCTATCTTGTTCCCCAAATACCCTCTCTGTGTGCTGTAAATGTTCATTAGTAACTGTCCTGTACCCGCCGATGTAAAAGAGGTCTGTGATTCTCCATTTCGCTTTTTATCTAATCCAAGAGATTTCCCCGCTTTGCTTTCTCCTGCCTCCTTCATCTACCACCAATGAATTTCATGTAACCCTCCTTACATCTCCCACTTTGATTCTAATGTATCAAATAAGCTGCAAAACTGCCATTCTCGGGAGCATTTTCTCAATCCATTGATATCTTGTTACCAGGCATGTCAAAATTTCACTCAAATAAACTCCTATAAAACTTTTCTCTAGGTTTTCATAACGTTCTTTCATCGACAGAAGTAATGATTTTCCATTGGATAAATGTGGTAGAAAACATAGTATTTCATTTAACACCAAGTCTTTCAAACAGAGTGTCTTTTTATTCTGATGTTTTAACATCTGAGGCCTTACTGACCCTGGAGGGGTC
>NW_011908766.1:0-2756 GCF_000151845.1 Pteropus vampyrus
CCCAGGTACAAAGTTCCTCGTTCCAGTGAGAAATGGATAGTCAAAAATCTTTGGATGCTTTGAACATTGTGGAAATATATGAATAATAGAAACTTTGATATTCAATACTACAAATCGTACTTGTTTTGATGAGTTTAGGGGGTGACCAGTTTACTAAAAGGTAGGCTTAATAAGAGTTTTTGTTTGTGTTGAATTTTATGTCAGATACAGTCATCAGCTAAGGAGCTTATTTTGTTGACCAGCTAAGTTTCATCTGAAATTAGTGATGCCATTTGCATACAATGTGTTTATAACTTTTAAAAACCTCCATTCTGCTACGATCATATTTACAATATTGGTTTGTTTAGGGAAGCCTTCTCTCCTTGTAGAAACCAAGTGAGATAATGATGTAGTTGAAAGACACTTTGGATATTTTAATGAGCTCTACAATCTTATGCTATTCTATTTCTCATTCCTTGATGCTCCATGCCAGGCACTATGCTGGCATCATTTAGAATATTGAGATGCAAAAGACCATTTATGGCAGAGACTGTTCTCCACTATATTGCCTCTCCTTCTAACATGGTAATCAAACCCTGATATATTATTTTGCATATCTCCATTGGATCCAATTTTCAATTCAGATGACATACAATATTATTTTCTATTAATTTCAGATGTACAGCATAACGATTAAACATTTATATAATTTATGAAGTAATCTCCCTGATTAGTCTAGTACTCACCTGCACCTGTCACTACACATAGTTACTACAATATTATTGACTATATTCCCTATGCCGTACTTCATATCCCCATGACTATTTTGTAACTACCAATTTGTACTTCTCAATCCCCTCACCTTTTTCACCCAACCCCCAAACCCCTTCCATCTAGCAATCACCAGTTTGTTCTCTGTATCCATGAGTCTGTTTTGTTTGTTTTGTTTGTTCATTTATTTTGTTTTTAGATTCCAAATATAAGTGAAATCATAAGGTATTTGCCTTTCTCTGTCTGACCTATTTCACTTAGCATAATACCCTCTAGGTCCATCCATGTAGTTGCAAATGGTAAAATTTCATACTTTTTTGGGTTAGTAATATTCCATCGAATATATATACCATTACTTCTTTATCCAATTGTCTATGGATGGGCACTTAGGTTGCTTCCATATCTTAGCTATTGTAAATAGTGCTGCAGTGAACATAGGGGTGCATAGATCTTTTAGAATTAGTGTTTTGGTTTGGGTTTTCTTTGGATAAATACCCAGAAGCACAATTGTTGGGTCATAAGGTAGTTCTATTTTAAATTTTTTGAGGAACCATCGAACTGTTTTCCATAGCGGTTGTACCAATTTGCAATCCCACCAACAGTGAAAAGGGTTCCCTTTTCTCCACATCCTCACCTTCATTTGTTGTCAAACCCTAATATTAACCTAGGCACATGGCCACCTAGAAGAAAAACTACATTTTCCAGCCTCCTTTGCAGGTAAGTGTGGCCATGAGATTAAAATCAGGCTATTAGGATATAAATAGAAGTATCTCGTGGCCACTTCCAGGAACCTTCTTTAAGAGATAGCTGATATTTGACCATTTCTCATTTTATTCTTCATCTCTTGCTTCCTGGAATGTAGAGGTAATGACTGGAGCTCTAGCCACTGGCATGGACGATGAAGACAAGGGCTTTACTTTAGGAACGGTGGAAGGAGCCTGGGTCCCTGAGGTTTGCTTAGAACAGCAGCCATTCCCAGGCCAAACTACCTATCTTTGGACTTTTACAAATGAGAAAGACATCTCTACCCCCATTTAAACCACTGTAATTTTGAGTTTTTGTTCCTTTTAGCCAAACTTAATCCTTGTCTATACAGTATCTATCCCTAAGGAACTCACAAGCTAATAAAGAGACAAAGAAGTACATAATTATGATCAAAGCAAAATGGAATAAGTGGTCTAATCACAGTGATCACAGGCCAAAAATGGGGATATGTAGCCTAAATACAGGATTATGGGGTCACTTCCAATTAGGAGAAATAATCTGAGAGATGCAGCTTTGATGCTGAAATACTGGAATTTCTAGGAGATTTACATGGCTTATGGAGACAGTGTGACTTTTTAAATTTAGGGGTAGCCCAGAAAATAGAGGACAAATGGTAGCTATTTAGCAATGCCAGAACTAAAAGAAAAATGCCAAGTGAGCCCTGAAGCAGGAGGAAAGATTTCTGATGAGAAAGTCCTAATGAGATTCATGGAAGAAGAGGTAGAAATTTTACCGAGGCCTTGAATTTGGGATGGCATTCTAAGCAGAGAGAAGAGCAAGAGAAAAAGCCAGGAGGTGTGGAAATGTATGAAGAGTTTATAGAAAGGTCCACATGGCTGGGCAAGAGACCAAACTGGAGAGTTCTCCTCGGTGGGAAGGAATAGGATTTTGCCCAGCTCCCTTTGCCAGGTCCCAGGCAGCTAGCTGTGTGGGCCTGGGACATGCGGTAGACAAGAAAAGTCAGGGGTCTTGATAGCCACTCTCCTACAAAGGTATCTTTGGCCTTATGTAACTTTTATCATTTTGAGTTAATTTTTGTACATGGCATGAGATAGGGGTCCAATTTTATTTTATTTTTTTGCATGTGGATATCGATATCCAACTGTCTTTGCCCACTGTTGCCCTTTTTGTCCACTGCCTGAATTAAACATTGAGGTCTCTGACTTATGGGACAAGCAAGCACCCACATATTTCACGTGAACAAAAATGAGGAGTGTGAGCAGAGGCCAGGTCATTCTCTG
>NW_011908767.1:0-1989 GCF_000151845.1 Pteropus vampyrus
AAGACAAGGGCCCTCCACAAATGCCCTGGAAAGAGGGTGGCGCGTCCCTGGGACCCAGCGCGTGGCTCCGCACCTGCGTTTTGTGCCCGAGACTCGACGTTGCCTGTTTTACAGAGCGCGGCTTATGGCTGCAGGGTGAACCCTGTGTGGGCCGTGGGCCGGGTGGACATCCGTCTGTGACGCCCGTCACGGCTCAGGGCGCCGAGGCCAGTGTGCTTCTCGAGGGGCTGGGCCGGGGGGCGGCCCGCCTGGGGGTGCCTGCAGAAAGGCCTCCGCCCTGGGAGACCCGGCGCCCGGCTAGCGACAGGCCGGGGGAGGGGTTGTGCCCAGGGTTTGCTGGCTGGGGGTCCCCACGGTGGGATCGAGGTCCGGCACACACAGGGCCACCATTTCACACACAGGTGTGACCGCTGTGACAGCCACAAGCAGGAAGTGCGGAGGACGTGGTGGGCCGGGCCGGGCCGGCGCTGACGGGCACCTCTGCGCCTGCCCGCTGTGGGCCTAGCCCCGGCATGGCCCGCTCAGATGCCAGGCTGGGGACCGAAGTGCCTCTCGTCCCCTCCCTTTGCTAGCGCTGGACCTTGCGTCTCGGGACTGTGGGCTCCCGAGTCCCTCTGCCATCACCAGTGCCTGCCACGCCCTGGAAATGCCTGCTGAGTGGGTGGGTGGGAGGGACTTTGTTTTTTTGGACAAGGCTGGGCTTGCATTGGCCTCGAGGTTCCAGTTCCCCATGGTCATGAGGTCCTTTGGAGACACGCAGTTCGGTCCCTTTAGTGTGTAGTTGGAGTGTCGAGGCTTGGGTGGATGGGACCCCCCGGTCAGGGAGCTGGTGGCAGAGCCGCGTGCGGCCAGGCGGCCGGTGCTGAGCCCGTGACCTCGTCCCTGCGCCACTCTGCGTGTCTGTGGGGGACACACCCTAGATGGCCACACGCCAGACCCCCCGTTGCGGCTCTATGCTCAGCGTGAGCATGGCCGCAGCAGCCGACCGTGTGCCCTGGCACCTCATGCAACGAGTTCGTTATTAATCAGTGACCTCGTTTAATTTAATTAATTCTTGCAAGGACCTTAGGTGGCTGGCACTGCCGCCACGCCCCTTTCACAGATGAGGACTCTGGGGCTCGGACGTTGTTAGGTGCTCAAGTCCACAGTCAGAGCGTGGTGGGGGGGTTGACGCCCAGGCCACTAACCTTGGTGGGGTGCCCGGTCCCGCTCCCGCGCTCCCCCACGCTGCCTGAGGCTTCAGACGCGGTGGTCCTCTCTTCGATATGGTTAGGGGGCTGGTCTATTTGCGGCACTGTTATGTAAGATTTCCGTTTGCAAGACATTGACTTAAGGAAATCTGTGAGTCAGCGTCAAGAACAACTACAGCTAAGTGGCACGGGCGTGAGCGGGCGTGGCCGTGGGGTGGGTGCCGCGCAGTGCAGGCCGCTGAAATTTGAGCCGTATTGTCCTTAATCTAGTCCAGGTAGGAGGGGAAAGAAAAGGTAGTAGTGTCAGGTGAGTTCTTGTCTTCGTCTGGGGCGGGGAGCTGTGATAGTGTCCGGTGGCCTGTTGGCCCAGGGGACAGCCTTGGGTTCCTGTTCTTCCTGACCTGTGTCTCGGGCAGAGCCCTTGGCTCACCCCTAGGAGCCACGATCTCCCCCAGGGGTGGTGCCTGGGTCGGGGCCCCGCCTGCTAGGAGGGGCTGGCTTCCAGCCTGGAGTCCGAGGCAGGGCTGGGGGCAGAAGGGAGTGGGTGGCTGGTTGGGGCTGGCCGCCCGTCCATGCGGGGACACTTCTCTGTGCACCTGTGCAGCGGCAGGCTGACCAGGTGGGGTGACTGTGCTGGGGTGGCATCCTGCCATGCTGACTGCCAGGCGTCTAGGACATGTCCCCCTATGCCACTATGGCTGCTGCCCCACAGTGGCAGTTTCTTGGCCATGAAGATGTCTCCCGTCCAAGGACTCCCACGCTGCCTGCCACGGGACCCCAGGTGCTGCAGCAGAGGCCT
>NW_011908768.1:0-2243 GCF_000151845.1 Pteropus vampyrus
TTTTGGCTATTGTAAATAGTGCAGCTCATAACATTCGTCCACAAAAGTTTCTTGAACACCTCTTTTGGGATCTTTTGAGAAGACTCCTAGGAGTGGAATTGCTGGATCATATGGCAATCTTATGTTTAACTTTTTGAGGAGCCTCCAAACTGTTTTCCACAGTAGCTGCACCAATTTCCATTCTTACCAGCAATGTATGAAGATTCCAGTTTGTCTGCAATCTCATCAATACTTCTTTTCCTTTTAAAAAAAAAAATAGCATAATTAGTATAGGCTTTCTTGTGAGTGTTAAGGAATACCTATCTCATTGTGGTTTTCATTTGCATTTCCCCAAATATAATTAGGTTGATTGTTTTTTTATGTGCTTGCTATTTGTGTGTCTTTGTAGAAGGTGTCTATTCAAGTCTTTTGCCTGCAGGGAGAGTGTTGGTTTGCGTTTTTGCTATAGTGTTGTGAGAGATACATACATGTTCTGGATGCATCACTGTCACCAGATGTAGTGTTGAGAAACCTTTTCTCCTATTCTGTGGGTTATCTCCAATTTCTTTAAGGATAGTTTGGCCCAATCTAGAATTCTCTTTCGGATTCAGCTGTTTGTCTTGATTAAGCATGCTCCTGGTTGCTAGTTTATTTCCTATTTTTGTGAAGAAATAAACTTTGTCATTCCCTCCTCCACCACTTTGGCTGACATCAACTCTCACAAGTCTTTCTCATGCACCTTTACATTCCTAGGTCTGTGTCAGGAGTTGGGAATACAACTCCTGTGGTAAAAGAGATAGACATGGTCTCTGCCCTCACAGAGCTGTCTAGCGTTTTCCCTATGAAATAAAGATCTATTCCTTCCCCTGACTTCACAGTCTCCATAGATAAAAGCTTTAAGCTTTTGAAGTCTGTATTTCAACTAATGCATGATCTCCTGAGACCAGTTATCCCAATCACCTTGGTTAGTGACTGAAGACGCTTGCAGGTTTTTATTGCTTGTTTTTCGTTCGTTTGTTTTGTTTTGTTTTTACCTCGTGAAAGAGAGTTATTGCATTTATTAGAATTTAGGCATTATTATTCCCCTGCTCCTAAACTCACAACACTTTGGAGTTGGAAATCAACTGCAAAAAGAAAGTGGGAAAAACCACAAATAAATGGAGATTAAACAACATGCTACTGAAGGATGACTGGGTCATAGAATAAAAGGAGAGATCAAGAGATAGAGACAAATAAGAATGAGAATACGATATACCAAAACTTTTGAGATGTAGCAGAAGCAGTAATAAGAGGAAAGTTTATATCATTACAGGCCTATCTCAAGAAACAATCAAAATTCCAAATAAGCAACCTAACATTACATCTTAAAAAACTAGAAAAAGAAATGAAGCTCAAAGTCAGCAGAAAAAAATAGTAAAAATTAGAGCAGAATTAAATGAAATAGAAAACAAAATGACAATAGAAAAAAATCAACAAAGAGTTGATTCTTTGAAAAGATTAATAAAATTGACAACCCCCTGGCTAGACTAAGTAAAAATCAGAAATGAGAAAGTTATAGCAGATACCACAGAAATACAAAGGATACTATGTATAAGAACACTATGAAAGGCTATTATACCACCAAATTCAATAGCCTAGAAGAAATGGGCAAGTTCTTAGAAATATATAACCTCCTGGACTGAGTCAGGAAGAACTAGAAAATCTAACTAGACCAATCAGCAGTAAGGAAATGTAAATAATCATCGAAAACCTCCCGAAAAGTAAAAGTCCAGGACCAGATGACTTCACCAGTAAGTTCTACCAAACATTCAAAGATGATTTAATGCCTATCCTTCTCAAACTCGTCCAAAAATAACTGGAGGGACTACTTTCTAACTCATTTTTTGAGGTCAACATTATCGATATCAAAATTTGACAAGGATAACACAAAAAAGAAAACTACAGACCAATATCTCTGATGAACACAGATGCAAAAATTCCAAACAAAATACTAGCAAAACGAACACAACAATACATTAAAAAGATTATGCATCACAATCAAGTGGATTCAGGGGCACAAAGATGTTTCAACATATGAAAATGAATTAATGTGATACACCAAACTTAGTAAAATGGGTATAAAATTACTTCAACATAAAAAAGGCCATATATGATAGACACTCAGCTAATATCATACTTAATGGTGAAAAACTGAGTTTTTCCTCTAAGAACAGGAAAAAAAAGATCAAAATATGAATAAAATGGCGGTAATTACATATCTATCA
>NW_011908769.1:0-2387 GCF_000151845.1 Pteropus vampyrus
TTTCCCATTATACAGTGAGAATTCTGGGCAAGATGCTCATGCTGGATTCTTTCATGGCTAAAATTACACATACCCTGGATATTGTGAAGTGTATTTTTATTCATGTTATTGTGAAGATCATCTTAATGTCCCCGCTCTTCAACTTATCTAAAAATAAAGAAAACAATCTTCAAAACACATCTGCTTTTTTAATACAAAGAATCCCAGTCATATACTTCTATAATAGTTGTGATCTCTTTAGAGAAACTTTTCTCTTAAAAAGACAATTTATCTCATTTTCTTTTACTATTATGACAGATATATTAGTTTTATTCCTACGATATGCTTGATGGTTTCTGTTTAAAGCCCTCATTTGTTTTCTATATAGTTCTATATTTTTACTCTTTGATTTTTATAATTTATTTTAATGATTTTCAGCTTTAGTGACCATGTTTGGTTATTCTGGAGGTTAACTTTTATAATGTTGAATATATATATACATTTTAAAAATATATGGTAGATATAAATATAAAACTCTATTCCCTGATTTATTATCTCTGCCTTAGAAAAAAAATCACATTAATGACATCGTCTTTGATTGAGGAGTATGGAACAGACTGTCAAAAAGAAAAGTTGTATTGAAGTAAACAGATGTCCCTGGTAGAGCTGATGGCAGATGATCATTTTTCTGCAGGTATATTCTGTACCAGTGTAATTAATTTTTATGGTTACCTTTTGAAGAAAGCATCATTTGAATTTCTTGATAATTTTGAATTCTAAATTACATATATTCAAAATTAAGTAAATTAACATTTTTGTAAATTAATAGAAGCTTATAAAATGTTCACTGAAGACCTGCTTGCCTAAATGAAAACAACTTGGACAAACAAAAATCAGTCTATTCTATTCTATTCTTCTGGTGAAAAATTACTCTCTGGTACTAAGTTAGAAAAGTGAAAAGTCTTGTTTGATTTTAGAAGTCACTAGGGTGCTATTTAATGCATTGGCAACTGCGCACAATTACCATTAACATAAATGTACCAGACAACGCAACTGCAATAAAATAGTATAACAGGTAGTTTGGGAGATAAGGTAGGGAGGGTATTAAAATGATGTTACCGAATTTATTTGGCTATTGATCAAGAGAAAGTAAAAGTAGTTTAAATTCATGTCCAAATATGTAGCCAGGTATGTTTTCATATATGACATTTGATAATAAACAAAATATTTAGATGATTGTGTTGCTGCAGATTCATGGTTCCAAGATAAGGGATATGAGACTCTGGCAGTTGGGACATAGCTCTTTATTCCAGCAAGGGCACAGCTCTCTCCTCACAGGCCGGCAGTGCTCTCGCATGGAGCCAGCACTTTTTATGAACCAGTTAAACAATAGTAGCATAGTGCCACGTTAGAAGCCCGTGCCTGCATTCCAAGCACATGGTTACACAAAGGAAGAAGTGCTCAGTTTTCTTCTGCTCAGAAGTTAGCTATGGGTGTGGCAGGGAGCCTGATTATGGTTACCTTTCTTCCTCTGCACACTTCATCCTTTTAGTGTTCCTTCCGTACACCTGTGGAATCTTGGCACATGATCGCTATAGAGGCGGGAGTGGGGGTGGGGGCAGAACTCTGTAACCATATTTCACAACGACATGTCACTAGAAGGCAGGGCTTCACCTCATAGCAGAGCTAAGATCCAGAACCAAGAAGACGTTAGGCCTGCCCATGTGGCCACACAGGGCCATGCAAACAACAACCCAGTGGCCGTTTCTACTGCCATGATGGGAGATGATGCCCCTTGAGCTTTTGGAAGTGGTCCTATGTAATCTTATCTGCCACATGGTCAATGGGACCTTTTCCCTTGTTACTTGTGAATGTTCCTGCTTCATGTGGCAAGCATGCAGTGTATCCCGGCTGCCTACCTGACACTTGGCACAGGCATCTGTGACAACTTCCCACTCCAAGGGTAGGTTCCACTATTGTTTCACTGTCCACGTAGTTTTAGAACCCACGTGCAGCAATCATCTGTGGAGCCAGCGTGCCGCATTAGTGGCAGGAGCCTTTTCTAGCCATTGCGCACACGAGAGCACATCGGCCTCATCATTTCCTGGAGTCACCAAGGGAACATGACCCATAACATGACACACAGTTACGTCATTTTCTTGTCCTATCTCCCATAAGTCTTGCCACATGGCTTGTCTCCATAAGGTCCTATGGCCCACTAGCCAGTTTTTCTATTTCGATGAAGGCAACCACTATGTCAGGACTTTGAACACCGCCCAACTGGCAGTACAAATAGTCAATGGGCCATGTTCATGGGTTATAACCAGCCTATTGGCTGCTTTGGCCTGTATCATACCAAATATGGACAGTAGCTGATTTTACCCTAATAGACATCCACTTGACACCCT
>NW_011908770.1:0-1240 GCF_000151845.1 Pteropus vampyrus
GGCTGCTCCTTTGCAAGGACAGCCGCCGGCTAATAAACTGTCTCCTGCTTAAGAGCACTCAAGTTGGGTCTGGTTATTCTGGACACAACAAACAACAACAAAACAATTCAATAAAAAATGGGCGGAGGACCTGAACAGACACTTCTCCCATGTATGGTCAACAAACATGAAAAGATGCTTAACATTGCTACCTACTAGGAAAATGCAAATCAAAACCACAATGAGATATCATCTCACACTTGTTAGAATAGCTGTTATCAACAAGACAAGAAATAACAAGTTTTGTAGAGGAAGCGGAAATAAAGGAACCCTCATACACTGCTGGTGGGATTGCAAATTGGTACAGCTACTATGGAAAACAGTATGGAGGTTCCTCAGAAAACTAAGAATACCATAGATCCAGCAATTCCTCTACTGGGTATTTACCCCAAATACTTGAAAATCCAAATTCGAAAAGATACTTGCATGCTGATGTTCATAGCAGCATTATTCACAGTGGCCAGGACATGGAAGCAATCGAAATGGCCTATGATAGATGATTGGCTAAAGAACTATGGTACATATATACAATGGAATATTAACCATAAGAAGAGATGAAATACTGCCATTTGTGACAACCTGGATGGACCTGAAGATAATCATGCTAAGTGAAATAAGCCAGATAAAAAAAGTTGGAAACCACACGATATCAGTTATATGTTAGGTATAAACCTAAAAGCAATGAACGAACAGTACAAATAAACAGAGACTTATGGACATGGACAATAGACTAGTGGTTACCAAAGAATAGAGGGGAAGGGGGAGGGGAGAGGTAGATGGGATAAAAAGAGTCAAATATGTGGTGACAGAATGAAACCTAAATATAGGAGGTGAACACACAATGCAAATATATATATGCCTTACTGTTAAAATGTGCAGCTCTAACATCAGATTTTGTTAATCATCACCATGATAAAAATAAATAAATTTTTAAAAATAATTTAAAAAAAGAAAATGTTTGCCATTATTATGGTCCATCACTTACTTCATCCAAAGATAATTTTTGACTCCAACTAGATGAAACTCAACCAAATGGAGAGGTTTTATCCCAATATTGCCCTCATAGGAAAAAAAATTATAAGTATTTTATAATGCCCACCTACATTGGTGAAGGCAATCTTCTTTACTCATTCTATGGATTCAAGTGCCAATTTATTCCAGAATCACCCTCATAGGCACACTCAGAAATGGTGTTCTACCA
>NW_011908771.1:0-2173 GCF_000151845.1 Pteropus vampyrus
AGAGGAATAATAGAAAAAAGACTCATTCCTTTTTCTTTGTACTTATTTTCATAATTCACCATTTTGAAAGGCAAATGATCACTGGCAAGTTCCCCTCCCATGAACAGCTGACAGTATCAGCATCCTCTTTGTCTCGCCATGTTCTGTCTTTGGCCTAAAAACATCTGAAATTCTTAAGGAACATAAGCTTCATCCACATCAGGCCTATCGCAGAAGTTTGTTTTCAAATGACCTCAGTTTCAGGGCTGGGCACATCCAGTAACCTCTGACCTGACCTTCTCTTTGCAACTTCAAATGCCCTTGGGCCTCAGGGCAGGAGGCTTTATGCAACTATTACACCAGAAAAAATCGAGACAGCCGAGGCTGACCAACCTGTTGGGACCCTTGCCTTAGCACCATTGTTCCCAAACTGTGCTATAAGTAACACTGGGGATGAGCTGTGTGACTACAGTGAATTCACAGGAGTTCGATGGGATATTTTACATATCCCGAGGAAACACAGCAATACTCAACATTTGTCAGACACTGTGCAAACTACTAATTCAAGGTAATTCTGTTTCAGTATTAGAATCACACTACTTTCATTTTGATGATATCATATATCTTTGCAAAGTTGGATTTTTAGCAGTTACTAAAATGAAAAGCCAGAACTACACAAAAATCAATGTGGAGCAGGAAATGAGTGTCGTAGCTCCAATCTGTTTTCAAGCTCTAGAATTGTATGCAGTGCCCAATAGGCATTCACAATCCATTAATAACTAATTAGGCTTATTTAAAATGAAACAAAAATATTGTTTTTCTTTCAAATATTTTGTATTAACTTTTCAAACAGCTAATCAATTGTTAAAAGATAAACACTAAATTGTTAGGACCTGATTACTTAATAATAGAACAATTTGGTATTTCTTTTGGCCTAGGAGCACAGTGAATAAAAATATTGAACATTAAGAGCACCAAAAACCAAGAAATTTTAGAAATCTCTACTTTAGTCCACTACAACTATTTTGAAATAATAGTCATCACACTTCAGTGACATTTCCCTAGAATTCTAGAAACTAAGGATGATGATGATGATGATGATGATGATGATAACAGTAGTAGTAATAGTAGCAGCTAACATATATTGAAGATTTATTATGTACCATATTCCGTATAAAGGATTTCTCAAATATTATTTCATTTACATGCTTTATGCAATTTATTCATTCTATTTTCCTTAACTCAGAAATTTCAGTCCTATTTTTTTCCCAGAGCCTTCTGCTCCTGGACCTGTGGAGAAAATTTAAAAATCAGTTGACCTTTCTTGTGATAAATTCAATTGAAACACTATAACTTTTTTCTGACAATTATAAAACCAATTTTCTATTCCCTGCTGCATTTTCAATAACCCACACTTTTTTTTTTTTTAATTACCGGTTTCTTCTAAAGTATACAGATTTTCTCAAGAATCTTAAATAAAAATCCATCAACCAATATTAATTCAACACTGTTCCATGCTATGCACCATAGAGGATACAAAAAGACTTCAACGCATGGTCTCTGCCTTCAGGGGACTTCCAACAGGTTTTATACATAAAACAACAAGGAGAAAATTTAAAAAAAAACAACAACAACAACGGTATATGCTGAAAGACTAAGTGGGGACATATAGGCTAGAAATATTATATTGAGAGAAAAATGCTGCCGAAGACTGAATTGTCACAGGCCAAAGCCATCTGTAACTTGCTTTGCTGTCTCATTTCTCTCTTGCTGTAAATAACTTTTTCTTTCTAGCCATCTCTTCTGGAAAGTCAACACTTCCATCTATTCTAGGACATCTATCCTTTTCTACTTGAAGGAAAACCTCTGTTTCTGTGGAAATCACCTATATTTTAAACATCACCAGAGATTAATTTTCCTCTTGCTTATAAGCTTGCTAACTTTGCTGTAGCCTATAAAATATATGCTCTCATAATTGCATTTTGACTCTTGGGTTTTATATTATTTCTCCTTTCCCTTCTCTAGTATAATGTGTGTGTGTGTGTATGTGTGTGTGTGTGTGTGTGTGTAAAATCCTTTGTCTCTATAGCTTCACTATTGATTTTTTGCTTGAGCTCTGCATTTTTCTTTACCACTTTATTACTAGTGCTATTTTCAAATTTGTCCATTTAACCATTCAACAACTATTAAGTGT
>NW_011908772.1:0-2238 GCF_000151845.1 Pteropus vampyrus
TGTAGTATTTGTCTTGTGACTGGCTTATTTCACTTAGCATAATGTCCACTGTCTCTTCCCTATTGTAGCATCAGAATGTCTTTCTTTTTGGAGGCTGAATAATATTCCATTGCATAAATATACCACATTTTCTTTATCCATTTATCCACTAATGGACTCTTGAGTTGTTTCTACCTCTTGGCTATTGTGAATAATGCTGCTATGAACATGGGTGTATACATATTTCTTCAAAATGCTTTCAACTTTTTGACTATATACCTAGAAGTAGGTCATATGGTGGCTCTAATTTTCTGAGGAAGCTCCGTACTGACTTCCAGAGAGGCTCATCAACTTACATTCCCATCAACAGGGCACAAGAGTTCTAATTTCTCCACATCTTTGCTAACACTTCCAATTTTTCTTTGATAGTAACAAACCTAATGGGTGCGAGGAGGTATCTCACTGTAGTTTTGATTTGCACTTCTCTGATCATTAGAGATGCTGAGCATCTTTTCATGTACTTATTGGCCACCTTTAGAGTGAAAGAATTCATAACACTTATAAGGAAGAAAATTAAGCGCTTCTTTAGAGTCTTCATTACCCCTTTGAGATCCCAATGTTCTGGGATCCTGAATAATACAAACAGTGTTGGTATTCAAGTCTAATATATGAAAGAAATGATGGTTAGCTTTTGCTTTATTTTTTGGTAGGACTGACGAAAGTATGATAATATCCAAGAAAGACATTTTCATTGAGGATTTAGAATATTTTCGGTATAAACACTAATAGAAGTTCCTTGGGGGAGGCTGTGAAGTCTCTTTGCAATCTATACTTGCTAATCTTTAAGAAGAAAACAGAAACACTTTTTTCTGGATGATTTAGAGACTAGCCTACCTAAAAGCACGGGTTTTAGCAGGTGATCTCTTATGAATTCATCCAGGTTTTTCATTCTTTGCTCACTTTTTGTGTTGATCATTAAAGAGTACAGCAATATAGGACTCAAGCCAGAAATGTTTAATGCTATGTGAGAAGAGTCAGTACATTTCTTCCAAACCCTCCCTGGTTGAATAAATTTTATAAAGTAAGCTCTATGCTAGATGATTCAGGAGATGGAGGAGGAAGAGAGAAGGAAGCTGAGAGGAAGGCAGTGGTGGAGGAGGAGGAATTAGAGAAAGTAGTAGTAGAGGTGGTGACCTTTTTCTACCATATGACTTATGTTCACGTGAAGTGTCTGATCGCAAAAGGAAAATAATTAAAGTAATAAAAAATGGAAACTGTTTTGCTGACTATGTGGAACGGCATCAAGACAAGATTCACCGGGTGGTGGGGATAAATATTTCAAAGTAAAATCATACATGTTCATCAAACTGAATTCAGATAAAAAATAGTATTGTATATATTCGGCAGAACAAAATACTTTGATCTGATGTAAATGAGAAACAATAATTTAGATATACTATATCGAGAATTTGAATGGCTTTAAATAGGCTTATTATCAATACATTTAAAACTTGTAAAAAAAGAATCGTAAACATCTAACGGAAATGACTAGGTACTTAGGTTGAGTAATATCTGCTTCAACAAACTGAAGTGTGCAATATGTTTTGAATAATTGTTAATTTATGCTGCGGTAACAACTGTGTAATATAACTGAAATCTATGTTACTAGAGATAAGGAAATCCCTTCCAGCTATTTCTGTTACAAACAGAAGGCTGCGATTTCATCCTTCTTCCTTGTGTCAAATATGACTTTAGGTGCTTGTGAAAGCATTTGCTGTTAATTTCTGAAAATCAATAATTAGTGCTTCTCAATGCCACACAATAAAAATAACACAAAGGAGAAAAAGCACATCTCGCATAAATGACACACATCCTATTCTTACTAGCTGCATTATTTATGCTTTTCTAGTGGGCGATTGATGACCATGAACTAGCTAAGGACTGCGGTCATTACAAAGAGAAAGATAAACCTATATTAAAGATTTATTCACTAATCAAAATTAAATGTGTGTCATTAATTTCTTTGATACTAATTTCTGCATAGAAACTTCATTCATCAAATCGCTGCAATGGAAACCTTATTGCCGTGGATGAGAAATGATGTATAAACAGATACATTTGAACCTATACTCTTATTAGTTTTAGGGATCAAAATATTCTTGCTTCTCAAATGAATCTTTAAAGACTATCTAATGTGTATTTCCACTCTAAAAATTTAAGACAGAGGAGTTTTCTTTCTATGTTAGGTCAGTAAGACTT
>NW_011908773.1:0-2002 GCF_000151845.1 Pteropus vampyrus
TCGGTTCTGTTTCATTGGTCTATGAGTCTATTTTTATGCTATTATTATATTGTTTTTATTACTATAGCTTTATAATATAATTCAAAATCAATAAGGGTGACATCTTCAGCTTTGTTGTTTTTTCCTCAAGATTGCTTTGGCTCTTTGTGGTTTTTAATGGTTCCATATAAATTTTAGGATTGTTTTTTCTATATTTGTAAAAAAATACCATTGGAACTTTTATAGGAATCACATCAAATCAATTAATGGCTTTGGGTATTACAGGTATTTTAACAATATTAATTCTTCTAATCCATGAACATGGGATATTTTTCCATATATTGGTGTATTCTTCAATTTCTTTCAACAATGTGTTATAGTTTTCAGTGTACAGATATTTCACCTCTTTGGTTAATTTTATTTCTATTGTTTTTGATGCTATTGTAAATGGAATTGTTTTCGTCATTTCTTTTTCGAATAGTTCATTGTTAGTGCATAGAAATGCAACTTAATTTTTGCACGTAGGTTTTGTATCCTGTAACTTTAGTAAATTCATTTAAGAATTCTAATAGTTGGGAATTTTTGCATTTGTATTCATCGGGTATATATATTGGCCTGTGCCTTTTTTCTCTTGTAGTGTCTTTATCAGGCTTTGGTATCAGAGTAATGCTGGCCTCATAAAATGAGATTAAAACTGTTTCCTCCTCTTCAGTATTTTGGAAGAGTTTGAGTAGGGTTGGCATTAATTATTCTTTAAGTATTTGGTAGAATTCTTAAGAGATACCATCTGTTTCTATTAATGGTACCCCGTAATTCACTCCCTTTTTATTCTTTTTTTTCCCTTCTCTGACTAGATGATTTCAAATGACTTATCTTATAGTTCACTAATTCATTCTTCTGCTTGGCTGAGTCTGTTGTTGATGCTCCCTATTGACTTCTTCAGTGCAGTCAATGTATTCTTCAACTCTAGTATTTCTGCTTCTTTTTTTAATGGTTTCTAGTTCTTCATTAAACTTTAATTTTGTTCTTCCATTTTTTTTTTTTTCTAATTTCGTGTAGTCATCTGTATTTTCTTATACTTCCTTGAAATTCTTTGAGGATTATTCTGAATTCCTTGTCAGATAGTTTGTAAATCTTCATTAATTTACAGTCAATCACTGGAGCTTTATTTATTTCCTTTCTTGGTGTAATGTTTCCTTAGTTAATCATAATCCTTGTAGTCTTATATTGATATCTGGACATTTGAAGAAATAGACATTTCTTTCAGTTTTTACAGATAGGGAAAATTCCTTTATGAGTCACAGATTCCATCCAGAGATTCTGGGTGGGATGTCTGGTGCCTTCTCTGGGCAGACTTGCTGCTGGATTCTTTGGGCAGGCCGTTCGGAACCTGGGTCATCAGGTGAGCAGACCTGGTGATTGGGTCCATGAGGCCTGGTCTAGATCCTGGGTCCATAGAGGCATGCCTAGGGCCTTGTTTCACTGAGTCTGTGTCGATGGGCCTGGGACCTGGGGCCACATATGCGGGCCTGGATCCTGGGTCCTCAAGAGTCAACTAGGTGCAGGGGCTGACTAGGTGTCTTGTGACTGCAGGGAGAGCCCCAGTGCTAGGGCAAGTCTGTAGCCTGAGGCCTCAGGGACCAGCCTGGAGGATTGAGCTATGGGAGCCAGTCTAGCACTTGGGTGGGCCAGGATTATGGACCTAGAGAAGTTGGTCTGGCACTAAGGTCATCAAGGAGCCTGAGTCTGCAGGAGCCTGCCTGGGGCCACAGGAGTCAGTCTGGCACTAAGGTCATCAAGGAGCCTGAGTTTACAGGAGCCTACCTGGGGCCGCAGGAGTCAGTCTGGCACTGGTGTAGGTGGGTGCTGTTGTTCATAGTTAAGTCAGGTGCTCATTTCATTCTCCTTGCCCACAGGGAGGGTGTCTCTCTTTGTACTGGGCTGCCTGAGCTTGGGAGAGGATGACAGAGGTAATATAAGCTGTCTTTTCTATTCTCTTCAGTGTATCTTATATCTGTGCTCT
>NW_011908774.1:0-1191 GCF_000151845.1 Pteropus vampyrus
GTAGAACAATTAGGTATACCTATTTATTTATGATGTTTGTATTGGTGACAATAAATTAATTTTTCCCCATAATATACTTGCACACAATATACCCAGTTATATTTTCTTCTCCCTCAAATTCTTTGATTCTGTATAAGGGACTGATGAAAACATGTTCATATACTTATTAGCAATCATTTAGACTGAAATATTTTTACAAATGTAAGACATAACAAAATTGTGAGGAATTTACACTGTTTGGCTTTGTTAAGTGTACATTAGTTAACATACAGAATTAATATAATATACATTCTGTAGCAACAGCTAAACAATCTCACATTTTAAAGAAAAATACTGTAATTCCTATTCAAATGAGTTAGATGTAAACCTCCCTGTATTTTCATAAGCTCTTTTTATGTCGGTCAAGTGATTATTGATGTAGATGTATTATCCTATTCGACATGTAATTTATCTTATCTATCTTATTTTATTTTATTTTACTTTACTTTAGCAGACTTGCAAACCTTTCAACCAAGGATTTAACCACAAAGAAAACACAGCTTAAGAACAAGTCATCCAACATCAAAGTATTAGGCAAGCTGTGCTATGTCTGCTTTGATAACAGTGTATTTTCAGAAATTCAAAGCTTTAAGAAGAATATATTTTAGAGATAAGCATGTGTTATACACTGAGTTTAGATGACCTTATTTTAGAAAGCCACCCTTACTTTACTTTCAAATATGAAAGTCCTGCTTGTATCATTTTGTATTTTTTCTTTTCTTTAGTACAAATAAGTTTACTCATTTGAATGAGGATTTTCTTGTCTTTCAGTGCTAGTTATGTTAAATTATTATAGGTTGAATTATTTTCTTCTCATTTATTCACCTTTTCAATGATGACCTATTGAATACCTATAATGTGAAAAGCTGTTAGAGGTTCTTTGAAATATTTATAACATAGACTGTGATCCTTGCCATCCAGGGGGTCTAGGGTAGTAACAGAGAGCAATACTATAAAAATAACCACAGAAAGTTATCTATGAAGAAATTGACATTATTAATTAAATGATTAAGAATCAACATCAACCAAAAATTTCTGGAACTAATAAACAAATATAAGAAGGTCACAGAACACAAGGTTAATATAGAATAGTCAATTGCTTTCCTATATACCAGTAATGAATAATTAGAATTTGAAATTTATATTTATATT
>NW_011908775.1:0-1374 GCF_000151845.1 Pteropus vampyrus
ATCACCTCTGTACTATCTTTATCTGCATCTCCCATGGTACTATGGGCTTTTAAAGTCAAGAAACGTGTTTTATTTTCTGCTACTGTTTCCCCAGAGCCAGCTGCAGTACATTATCAATAAATAAATAATAAATAAATAAATAAATAGGTTTAGCATCCACAAGATTCTAAATAATAAAAATACTTTTAAAACACTTAGGGAGATATATTGTAATTTTTCAGAAATTACAATAAAAAAGAGATCATTTATATAGACTACTTACAAGGAGTTGCTAGGGAATATAAACAGTGCAGTACATAAAGTGCAATTTCCTCTTCATCTTTAAATTTTTTAAATGCATTTAGCAGTATCATATAATCTTTATTCTCAACAAATTCAGTCAGTTGCTCCTCTGAAACTGAAAAATGAAAGACAAAATACTGAAAAAGCTTAAAGGTGATATAAAAGTTTAATTACTCAAAAATTCATGATAGTTATAAGACATGGTAAATACAATAGATGTAAATTCGAAAATATATCTCAGCAAAAAATCCCTTCCTAAGAATTTTAGAATAGGAAAAAGAGCTATTGAAATGACAATAATTTTGTTTTGACTTTTACATTTCAAAACATGGAGTTATTCCATGTTTTGAAATGTAAAAGTGTTAGTGACCAAACAGTTCTCAGTAAAACAAAACTGTTTACAATTTCACTTGGGGGATGCTGGAGAAAACTGACCAATGATCAATAAAAATGACATAATGAAAATGAACATATTACCATACTTAAAAAGGAGTGGTTAATGGTACACGGTTGAAGGACAGCTCAGCTAAATTCATCAGTTCAAGAGGAATGAACTTCAGCAAATGACAAGTAATTAGACAGAAAGACTCTGTTTGATTGCATCAGAGATCAAAATTCATCATTAATTTTCATAATTAAAGTCTCGATCAAGTCAATAAGTTCCATTTGGAGTCATTTTATTGGGTGGGAACCACAAAACACATATAAAAATCTGGTTTATCTAGCCTGAGAATGGCACTGACAAAAATGTTTGAAAAAACAGCAATCTTCATGGTCAACAGTACTTTTTTGTTTTTCAACTTTATACCAAGAGTCCATATAATATAAGGTGAAATGGGTTCGGCTTTTCTAATAAATGAGGAGTGTCATGAAACTTTCTCATTTTTGGAGCAGATTCCACAGTATACTTTCAAATTTTGGAAATTAACTTTCCAGGTGCCACTAAGTCCTGGGGAACTTGACACTCTCAAAAAATTCAGCAATTTTTCTACTCTACATTTTCAATTATCATACTGTCAGCACTGATGATCTTTCTTTTGAATGAGATCTTTTTAACATTCTCTGATGCTTCTCCATATGTCATGGATGGGC
>NW_011908776.1:0-1945 GCF_000151845.1 Pteropus vampyrus
AAAACCTTATAAAGGATTTTAGAAAGATCACTCTGGCCGCAGTGTGGAAAATGTAGAGAATGAATTGCATTTTTAGGGGAATCTCAAATTAGAAGAGATAAAGGTTAGAGAATTATTGCAAAATTCAGATGAGTGGTAAAAACTGGTTACAGACAATGAAATACGGAGGAGGAGAAGATCTGGAAGATTTGTAACAGGCCTAATCTTCAGGCCTTGGATGAGGGAGTTGAGAAGAGGGAGGATAACACTACAGTTTCTGAAGTTATTGAATGATTATGATGATAGCTTCAACTCTTGATTAGGGAAGAAAAAGTTCAGATTTGGCTGTATTAAATTTGACATACCAAGGGACATGAAGTAGAGATGTCTGATTGAGAGCTTTACATTAGTATCTGTGGCTCAGACAAGTATTGGAGCTGGAAGTGTTGATGTTATTGCTAAAAGCATGAGTATGGGCAAGATGATCAGCCAGGAAGAGTGTGAAAACATGTAGAAACAAGAGGCAGAGAAGAAAATCCTGTAGAACGTAGTGCAGGCCAAGGAAAAGGAACCCTCAGAGACCAGTAAAAAAAAAAAAAAAAAAAAAAAAAAAACTCTTGGGAAGAAGGAGGAGAGCCAGAGGAGACGAGGCATAAATTCAGTTGATGAGAGAGATAGGAAAGATGGCATAGTCAGCAGAACTACTAGTGACATGACTCCCATAAATTAAGGATAGAAAATTAATGAGGAAGCAAATGGAAATGGAAAGTATGAATATCAGAACTCCATGGCTTAAGGAAAGGATGAGTTTTCTAGAAGACTAACAAGAAAAGTGGGAGTAGTGAATCAATGAGGGGATTTTTTTTTTTCATTTTTAACCAGATTCTGAGCGTTAAAACCAAGTTTTAATCAGGTGAATGTCCAATCATGATATGTGAATATCAGGGAAACTCATTTTAGTAAGGCATATGGATATAGACACCCTTCCTAAGTGAATGAAGTTTGGGTATAATATGTACAAAATATACTTAAGAGACTAATGTTCTGCAACAGTAAACTATTTGCTTTTTCTGTACTGAAAAAAAACCCTGAACAATAGCAAAATCATACATAAAACTATTATTCTGCTTATTAGAAAATTATGTCTCTTCAGTTTTATATTATACAATTGAGGATCCATGAGGATCCCTGTTTCTGCCGAAGGGCTTTTGAACAATTTTCAAATTCCAAGGAAATGTTCCCAGCCTCTTGCCATATTATGTGAGCTTGTAATTCCTGTTACAAGAAGCTTTTGGGAGGGTGTCACCAATGGGGTATAGTAACTCTGCCGCCTCTGCCTCAAAGGAGTTATTTTCTTCCTTGCTCCCAAGAAGCTTCAAAGTTGACTGCATGGGTAAGTGACAGCATCGGAGCTGGGAGCTGTCCTCCTCAGGGGCCCCATTAAGACCTGGCAAGGTTTTACACTTCCTTTCTATGTTTATTAGTCATAGAATAAACACATTAACATTTGAGAACAGCCCTTGCATCTCTCTCCCATCTTAGATGTTTGTTTGATTATATTTCTGATGCTTAGAGAATGATTTCTTCTGCAGGAAGCACAGACCCTGAATTACTTTACATACCATGGAAAGGCAGTCCTCACTGTAGTGCCTGCCAAGCAGGTTGTGAGTGAAGAGAGTACACCTATACTTGATAGTGGAAATAGAATCAGTTCCTATTCTCAAATCATGAAGCACCCAGAGTGAGCATTTACCTCCTCCAGACAGAACAACACTGAATGCTGCAAATATGCTGGGAGACTTTTAAGACCCATAAGTAATTTGCCTTTCAGTGTAAATTTTTTTGTTTAATCTTGAGAAAAATGACCACTTCCCAGCACAATATTGTGCTTCTTTCCTTCCTTAATCACCACGATCAGTGTAGCACGATTTCAATGAATCACCATTACTGATATACTGTATATATA
>NW_011908777.1:0-3331 GCF_000151845.1 Pteropus vampyrus
ATTTTTATAGTATTTTATGAAAGAGGATTTAATGAGCTTAGGAATAAAAAGAAAACATTATTTCGAAACATATTTACTTTATTATAAAAGTTATCCAAATGATTTAAAGTTATAAAATAGATAAAAGGGAAAGAAAGATCTCACAGTTTCACAGCAAATACACAGACATTTGTTTCTACCTTGTTTCCCACAATAAGGGGGAG
Organism: Pteropus vampyrus; assembly: GCF_000151845.1. Taxonomy (NCBI): domain Eukaryota; kingdom Metazoa; phylum Chordata; class Mammalia; order Chiroptera; family Pteropodidae; genus Pteropus; species Pteropus vampyrus. The sequence goes on from NW_011908777.1 coordinate 204, forward strand.
GGGGTAATTTAGTCCATTATCTAAAAAATTAACTAATAAAGGAAACACATTCAAAGTTTTGGGCCAAAAGTTAAGGAGTCACCTGAAATATACAAGTAGCTCTATTAACAGAAAAAATAGCAGTAAGAATGACAACAAAAATGTGCTCATTATATGATTAATTTGAGACAGTGATATTCTGTTATGTAACGTAGCATGAGAAAATAGTTACAAAAGGACAAAGGTATGGAAGAAAAACGTCAAACAGACAGGTAATTATTGAATCAAAGTAAAAAGACAGATTTTAAGAATAAAATTAGGTAAATCTTTGGTAAAAGTTTTCAGATTTTGCATGGCACATACATGCAAAATAAACCCAACCTTAAATGTTGGTGGTAAGTACATTAAAAGAGATAGTAAATATGAAAAGTGATTTATAAATCACAATGCACTACACAAACTAAAATTATTGTTCTTGAGAATGGGGGAAGGAAAGACCGCGTTCGCATAGGAAAAACACAGATCTTTGCAATTTCTCATAAATAAGCATAAAAGTCAGAGAATTTGAATGTCTGAAGGGAACATAAGGTCACTCTGCCCAATCTTCTATATAGAAGTTATAAACTGGCAGCCGAATTTTTGCGTTGGCTTGCACGGTATATGACAGTGTTTCAAAATTTAAAAAAAATATACACCAAGATTTTCCATCTCCTCTTTAAAAGCTGGAAGATAAGGAAACAGTGGTGGCTGCCTCATTTAGACAAGGCGAGCCCGCCAGGAGCTCTCGAGTTCCCCTCAGCCTCCAGGCTCCTGCCTTCCCTAGGCCCAGTCCCCAGTGTTCACGGCCATTACCTGCCTGGTGGACCTCTGCCACAGGAAATGAGTTTGCAAACTCTGACCTGCAAGATGCTAAACTAGATCAAGGGAGGGAGGGAGGAAGGGGCAAGCAGGTCAGTGTAAGTGAGCTGACAATGAGAGACATAATAGGTCCCTTGTTGCAGTTAATGACTCGATCTGCCCACCACACATACTTCCCCCACTACATATGGAGCCAGGGAGCAGATACTCCCCAGGATATCAGCTCCCATAAAATAAGTAAGGCAACTGGCAAAGAATAAGACAGAACTGCAAATAAAGGAATGCATAATGTGTGAAATGGCATTTCGGTAGTATACACAGTGTGACTTTTTTTCAAATAATTATCATAATCAAGTTATAGTAAAGAAAAATTTCTAGAAAGGTAATAATTTTGGTGTGCACACAACTCCAATCTCAAATTTTAACTTTTGACGACAACCAGTAACCACTTTGTGGCCACACTCAAACGTATGCTGATCCAGAATATCGCCCGGAGGTTCATGCATCAATGAAAGCCTGGACACCTCTCACTGCAGTGAGGCAGAAATGACAGCTGTGGCTTCATAAACACAGCCCGGGTCCCCCACAGTGTCGCAGTGGTAGAGTGGACCCACCACCCTGGTTGGCAGCCACCGCCTTCAGCAGAGCTCAGTACCACAGATCGTAACAGTCATACACCGTGGGAGCTTCCAGAACCTCTGATAAGTTACTCTGCCTCACAGAGCAGGAAGAGTGAGAAGAAACTGGATTTAATTTGCTCTAGTGGACTTCCGTTTTCTTTTTGGCTTTTCTGTGCTTTACAAATAATGTGAAATCCCAAAGTCATATCAAACAGAGTTCAATGAAATCTAAATGATCTGACACTGAGCAATATACATAAAGCTTCAAGTAGATGACACACTGGTACTGTGATACAGTAGCAATTAAATAAACAACCAAAATTCCTAAAATACTCAATAGTTTTGAGGGAAATCTTTTTTCCTGTTTGAAGAGTGCACAGAGGGATTCCTCATTCATGACCTGTTTCTTGAATGGACTGAATTCTGTTCATCCTTTTGAAAATCACTGATGTTCTGTTAGGAAAATTTTTTTTGAAAGGTATGGTGAAGGCAGGAAGTAAAAGAGAAAATAAGGCCAGTGTGGAGAGAAGCTCATGAAAGAAACAGGAAAGCTGAGGGAAGTAACGCCTGAAGACCTTGCTACTCAAATTGGGTCAGGCCATGGACCAGCTGGCTAGCACTTGGGAGCTGGTCGGAAATGCAGAATTTCAAGCTCCACCCAGACCTACTCAAGTAAAATCTGTTATCTTAATAAGACCTGCAGGCGATTCCTATGCACATTAAAGTTTGAGAAGCATCGCCTTACTGTCCATTTTTGGGGTTCTGTAACCTCAGAAGGAGACTAGCTGTGGTGACAGAAATTCATAGCATGGCCTTACCTGGGTGACGCTGGACAAAGTTACATAACCCGTCTGAGGTTCATTTTCTAATCTGGAGGATAGAGATAATAATAATATCTGTAGGATAGGGTTGTTCTGACGATTGAGTTGCTGAAGTGCCCTTTCAAAGGCCTCGGCATAGACTAATGGGTGTTCATTAGTTTTTTTATTTTTGAAATGTGCCTTAGTATTTTCTTCATTTCAGGTTAAATGAATATATTATTTTAAAACATTTAGTTACTGAATTTTAAAACATACTTATTTTTCGTAAGTGAACTAATGAACTAATTCTTAACACAAACTAGAATATAGAACACATAGTTGGCCTGCTGTATCCATGGGTTCCTTATCCGCAGATTCCACCAATCAGATCAAAAAATATTTGAAAAAAATGTTATGTTGTTGCTGATTAAGCAGTTAGGCTACTATGGTTGTGTGTGCGTGTGCACACGTCTGTGTGTGCTGAACATGTAGACTTGTTTCCTTGTCCTTATTCCTTAAACAATACAGTATAACTGTGTGTGTAGTGTCCACACTGTATTAGGTATGATAAGTAATCTAGAGATAATCTAAAGTATATGGATGGATTATGCAGGTTAGACACAAATATCACGCCATTTTTATAAGGGACTTGCGCACTGGGGATTTTGGTGTCTGCGGGGGTCCTGGAAGAAGTCCCCTGTAGATACCGAGGGACAACTGTATTCTCAAAATTTGATGTTCCAGACACACATAAACGGGAGAAATCAAACACATTAAATTTAATACATGTAAGCCTCTGAATAATTAATCACCTTACTCTCATCTTTAATTGCAGATGTAACCCAAGGTTTTTGACGCTTATTCAAACCCC
>NW_011908778.1:0-2268 GCF_000151845.1 Pteropus vampyrus
CAAACTACTGAATAAGAGAAGATATTTGTCAATGATACATCCAATAAGGGGTTAATATACAAAATATATAAAGAACTCACACAGCTTAACACCAAGAAGACAAATAGTCTGATTAATAAATGGGCAGAGGACCTGAATAGACAGATTTCCAAAGACATACAGATGGCCAATACACATATGAAAAGATGCTCAACATCACTAATCATTAGAGAAGTGCAAATTAAAACCACAATGAGATACCACCTCATACCTAGCAGAATGGCTGTCATCAATAAATCAACAAACATGTGTTGATGAGGATGTAGAAAAAAGGAAACCCTCATACATTGTTGGTGGGATTGAAAATTGGTGCAGCCACTATGGAAAAACAGTATGGAGGTTCATCAAAAAAATTAAAAATAAAACTACCCAGTAATCCCACTTCTGGGTATTTATCCAAAGAAATCCAAAACACTAATTTGAAAAGATATATACACCCCTATGTTTATTGCAATATTATTTGCTATAGCCAAGATATAGAAGCACCTAAGTGTTCATAGATGATTGGTGCACGTATATACAATGGAATGTTACTAGGTCATAAAAAAGAATGAAATCTTACCATTTGCAACAACATGTATATAACTAGAGAGTATTATGCTAAGTAAAATAAGTCAGACAGAGAAAGACAAATACCATGTAATTTCCTTTATATATGACATCTAAAAAACAAAATAAACTGACAAAACAGAAACAGACTCATAGATACAAAGAACAAACTAATGGTTGCCAGTTGGGGCACCTGGTTGAAGAAGGTGAAGGGATTAAGAAATACAAATTCTCAGTTACAAAATATTCATGGGAATATAAAGTACAGCATAGAGAACATAGACAGTAATATTGTAATAACTACAGTGTCAGGTGCATACTAGACTTATGGGGGGGGATCACTTTGTAAGTTATATAAATGTCTAGCCACTATGCTGTACAATTGAAACTAATACAATATTGAACATCAACTGTGCTTGAAAATTTTTTTAAATTAAAAAGGAATAAAATACTTAGGAATAATTTTTTAAAGCCAGTTTAAGAAGATTTCCTAAAATCTTGTTTTCTCCACCAGCAAAATTAGGAAACAATGTATCTGCATGACAGGATTTTTCTGAAGAATAAATATAAAGTGTTTGTCACATGGTGCTCATTTAATATCTGCTCTTATTATTTGTTTATGATTTTACCTTTGAAAATTTGACAAAGTCGTACAAGAAAACATGCTCTGTATTTTTGACTGCTTTGAGGAATTAGATTCCATTTTTGGATAATTAAACTGTAAGCCTGGTTAGGTAAGAGATTTATTTATATAAATTAGTATTATAAATGGAGGTATACAGTACCACTATGAAATTGTCTTATCAAAAATTAAATTTTAACCTGATCAAGTCTCTAGATTTAACTACCAAGATACAGAAAGTACAGAGGATATAAGAACATGTTAAATGACATAATGGAGATGCAATCAGTAAAATCCAGAATGTAAATGTTATGGATTGAATTGTGTCTCCCTCCATGTCCCCGCCTCCACCTGCCACATGACTGAATGTGGATGAGGGATCCTCTGGGTCACATGAAGGGCTTGCTCAGGGGAGCCATAGGTGACTGTGCTTGGCTAACTCTTATGCTTTCATTTTACAGAGTGGAGTATTGCATCTGAGAAGAGGTGAAGTACTTGAGACAGCAAACGGGGTTTGAAAGGCATTTGAGGAAGACAAAAGGGAGAGATGAGGAGGCTGATCAGAAGAGGATTCTGAAGGGAACCAAGATATCCAGTAGGGAAGCTGAAAAGTTTTTGCTTTGTGGTGTATTAAATAAATCTCCCTTCTCTCTAAAAAACATCTTTAGCAAATGATTTCTTCTGTTAATGCATTGTGGATCTGTTTTGAGGGACCCATCAAGTATTAAGTTCAGATGGTTCAGGGGAAGAACAGACGCTGCCCAAGGGAGTGTGGCCATATTTGAAATACTAAAGTCAAACCAAGCAAATGAATGAATGAATCCTGGAACTCCTAGGATCTTCCATTAGCTAAACATAATTCCTGGCAAGGCTTGGAATCCCTTCAATCCACCCTCCAGCCAATTCTGGAACTGGCTAACTGGCCCGCCATTTCCTATCCTTTTCTATCCCCAAATCCCTTCTGCTTTCTTTTCCTTCACATCATGAGTTTGAGGATTAAAGTGATTTCTGTAGCATAAACACTCTTTTCATTCATTCCTTAATTCTCTGTTGTGTAT
>NW_011908779.1:0-1028 GCF_000151845.1 Pteropus vampyrus
AACTGGAGAGTCTAAAGACTATTACGGTGTTTTTATGCTATTCTTTCCACTTTGCTGTTAATTAGAATTTTAAAAGGAAAACAATTATAAAGTGGAAATTAATTTCTCAAATAGTTAAAAATTCGCTGCTCGACTGTTAACATTATTAATTCTAAGTGTTTTTGGCAATCTATGAACTCCTGTAAATTTATCTCTAACACATTTATCACAGTAATCTATAAACAAAAAGCACTCAAGAAATGTTTGTTGAACTAAATTGAATTGTTTTTATATTCCGAACACTTTTTCCCAACAGCCTTTTTAGTACTGAATTCTTGTTAATGCCAATATTTTTGGTTTTTTTGATCATCTACTCTCCATGTAGCACTGAAGAATCCTTAATCCCCCTATATATTATATTCCTGTCAATTTCATCATTTTCTCTCAGTAAAATGCATTAAATTTTGGCAATAACTTAAATTGTCAACAAATATTTAAATCTAGTCTAATAGTTCTTATAACCTTGCTATGAGTATACTATAATGAGAGTAACCCCTTTGGAATTTTATACCAGAGATACTAACCCTCCAGAGGTTAAAGATTCCAAAACATTCATCTCTACCTTGAAGCCAAGAAAGGTCATTATAGGTATAAAAGTTTAAATGGAAACTTTAGTTTCATCTCCACTTGAAAAACTCCTAATATGAAACCACCGTATATGAAATAAATAAAACAGACATTTTGCAATAGAGAAAACTAGAAAACACTTCCCAATATTCAAATGATAAGACAGAATTATGTGGTGTTACCAAGAACAGGATAGAGTATCTTGACCTTCTTATGTCAACTTATATGCCTTTATAGAGCAAGACAGAGGAGGGCCTAAGGGAAGTAGCATGAATAAGACAAAACTCAAGGAACAATTTCCTCAGTCACGAAGGAAAAGATACAGATAAGAAAGGATTTATTGCAAAGTCTGTTGACCTGAGAAAACTGTCTATATATTTATGACTATACCTATATAGTTATAAATTATTTATATTACATTT
>NW_011908780.1:0-2497 GCF_000151845.1 Pteropus vampyrus
GTCATCCTTGACTCTTGCTCACCACCAAATCTAATCATTCATGAAATCCTATTGGCTCTATCCTTGAACTACACCCAGAATCCAACTTCTTCTTACCACTTCTGCAGCCACCACCCTGAGGAAAGTCTTACTTTGCATTTCTCATTTAGATTACTGCAATAGCCTCCTAACTGGTCTCCCTGCTTCTACTCTGGATATCTGTTTTCAACAAAGCAGCCAGAGCGATCGTTAAAGGTAAATCAGATCATGTCACTTCTCTGCTCAAAACCCTGCAAAGGATCTCCATCTCACTCAGAAGAAAAGCCAGTCTTTACCAAGGTCTACAAGGCTCACATATTTGGTCCCCATTATCTCTCAACTTCATTTCCTACTTTGTCTCCTGTCCACTGTACTCCACACAGGCCTTCTTGCTGTTCCTGGAAATACCAGGCACTCACACACTTTAAGGCTTTTAAATGGCTATTTCCCCTGCCTGGAATGTTTAATTCATACATCTGCATCGTTTATGCCCTCTCTCCTTTCCTGTCTTTGTTCAAACATTACTCTCTCAATTAGGGCTACGTGACAATCCATTTAAATCACACTCTTCCCTCAGAACTCCAAATCCTTCTTATCCTGCTCTATTCTCTCTATTCCCATCCCACCGGTACTTATTACCTTATAATGTATTACATAATTTACATATTTATTATTGTTGTTGTTTATTGTCTTCTCCCAATTAGAATTATTCATGATGTACTCTCAGCCCTAGAACACTACCTTGCATATTGAAGGCACTCAATAAAATACTCCAATGAATGAATGAGCCTCCCATCCTCCAGCCACCTCATATGCCTACCTCTAACACACTTGCTCACTGACAGCCTACAGATCTCCAAAAATTCCTTGGTTCCTTTGCTTCCTCAGTTTATCAGCCTTTCTTCTTTTCTCTACCCAATTTCAAACCTCAGGTTGGTTATCTGAACTGTTCTCTCACCAACACTCAATTCTCTTTCCAAACAAGCCCTTTTGCAGCATCTGCCCCACAAAAGCTCTCCTCAAAATTACAATCCCTTGTCTGCTTTTACATTCAGGCAGCTGAGTGCTGGGGAAGAAAATGATACAAACTTGCAGATTGTTGACACCCAAATCGATGGTCTCCAACATCAATCGGCGAAGCTCACTGTGCTACTAATCCTTTTATTTGTTCTATGAGGAATTTCTTAACATTTTGTGAGTGACTCACCTCACTGAATTCAAAGAAATAAGAGCATGTATCTGGATCATGCCCTCAGTCTAGGTTTGGTGCCCTCCTCTATGTCCTTATAATACCCCAGGGTAAATGAGCATCAATACAATGGTCATGTTATATTACCGGCTTTTTATGTTTGTCCCACTAGACAGTTTCTTCTCCTCAAAAGCCAGTTTGTTTCTCATTCATCTGTATCTCAGCCTCTAGCACAGTCTTTGGAAAATGGCAAGTGTTCCATGACCATTAGTTAGTGAATGAATGAATTCATTAAGGGATATGGAAGGCCCATCTTTTCTTCCTTTCTTTGTCTTCTCTAATCTCATTTTTCTTTGGCAATGCTCTCTGTTAGGTGGCTAATGGCTGCAAAGCAGCAGAGATCCCTGACAATCAGAGGTAGAGTTAAGAGCTGGTTCAGTGTCTGTGTAGTACGTTTCAGGGGGCTCCCTCTGGTCCCTCCTGGGATTGCTGAGGATTCTCTAGCATTACTGAACACAAAAGGGCCAGAGATATATTTTGGGGGCTCTGAGTTTTGTGGATTTCCATAGACACTGGGTTTTGACCACTTGGCAAATGCCCATAACCCAAACCCACATTGAAAAAGCCTCTTTATCTGGATGAGCCCCTCCTTTGCTTCCCCTGTCAGCAAGGTGCTGAAGGGAGACTAAAAATAAGTGAGAGAAAGGATCATTGTGAAGCTTCTGCTCTCCCATTCTCTTTGTTTGTAAGAAAGTGCAGCATCTTGGGGGTGTGTATATTCACATATGGGCACGCACATATGTATTTACTTGTCTCCAATAAAATCAGGCCACTTGAAAGAGTCCTTTCTATTGGCTGAATTCTTCCTGGAGAATTCCCCCAGGCAATGCTTTTGTCCAATATGTCTCTTACATCATGTGTTGAGGGCCATGCAAGCCCAGTGATATGACAGCCCTTGTCGAGCAATTGATGGATGAGACCTCATCTTCACGACCACACAGATTAGACTCTCAGCTTACATCTGCTCAGAGGTTAACAACACACATCCCATTCACTGGCTTCAGAAAATCTTCTGATCTTGGACTGATTTGCTGCTTGCAGCTAGGCTAGGAAGCATGCCTTGTCTTTACATCTTTACAGCCAATAAATTATGTTTTATCATGAGCTAAAATACTCAGCTCTGCCTCTTGTCCTGGCTGGGCCTGTACTCTAAATTTTCCTGCTTTCCCATAGTCATAAGTACTGACACAGATTTGTTTTACATGGAGAGAGCAAGCTCCCTACCTACTA
>NW_011908781.1:0-2367 GCF_000151845.1 Pteropus vampyrus
TAAGGGCTAAGCAGTTGATAAATGGGATAATTAATGAAAAGATTAAATCCAAGTTCTGGCATATTTGTAAGTCAAGATGTTAGCTTTCAATAATCAGAAGACAGTAATGAGGAGGTGGGATAGCTGGGGAGTTGTTATTTGAGCATCAAACAGCTCTTGTTTGGACGATTCAAGTGTGGAAATTGAAAACTCCCTGCTCCTAACTATAGGATGTAAAGGAGAACGTGGGGAGAAACAGGGTACTGGGGAGAACTGGATTTCAGTTAAAGCAAGAAGGTGGTGGGAATGTTCCATGAAGATGTCGAGGCTGAGAATTTCTTTATACATGAAGACATTTTCCAGAAGACTTAGAGGAAAGCGTATGAAGGAGATCTTTAGCTGGAGGAGGATGCAGGAGGAGAATAATCATGAGTAATGTAAAGTTGAAAGCAATCAAAAAAAAAAATTACCTGCAGAATTTGCTATGAATGCCATCATGTCACCACATAGACCTGGAAGACTGGGGGAACTGTTCCAGAGCCTGAAAGACTGAGTAGTTCTTTTCTGTAGCACACTGCCATGGGTTTGTGACAGTGTTATTTCCACGACTATGGCAGAAAAAAAATCGAGCAGAAAATTGTTGAAAATTGTCTGACTAGTTGAGAAGGCAAGGTATAGCCCAAATTAACGAAACGATTTATTTAGTCTGGGTGAATTGGTAAAACTTGATAGTTCACACACACAAATGCTTCTAATAATCGCCAAACGTCCATCTCAATTTGAATTGCATCGATATCACACAATCGAGGTGATTTAGATTTCAGTAGGCTTCCTTCCAGTCATAGTTTGGCCATCAGTGACGAGCTTACCAGCTCGTCACTGGTAAGACGGTTCTCACCGTCTCTTCCTCCATGTCGTCTCAGCTTGAAATTCTTGGTTCTTCTTAAGGTAGTGATAAAGAACTCTCTGGAATTATTTGGAATGTGAGGTAGGTTTCCTGATACAAGAAGTCACTGGGAAAGTGTAATTCTCTACCATATGGTGTTATTGTGCTTTTAGCATACCAAAATTATAAAAAAATTAAAGTTTGAGTATTCAGTTTTATTTATCACATCTACTGAATTTCAGGACAATAAGAAAAAACCAAATTAATAGCTTGAAATGCTTTTAAACAGCTAGAATTCCAACCGTTATGCAATAAGAGAGAACTTATACGAGACGGTGTCATAGAGTCTCGGTGTACATACAGATAGATACTACAGTGAGAAAGTGCTTATTTTTTGTTCCAAAGTCTCCTTAAAATGAGAAAAAAAAAATCCAAACTCTTCGATGTAATTTAGGAAATGTTTGAAACCCTTTCCAAAAAGGTTTTAGACCCTCTGATGGTATATGAGTTTCCCAGGGCTGCCATGATGTGTTACCATAAAGCGGGTGGCTTAGTACAACAGAAATTTATTCTCTCGCTGTTCTCGAAATCTGAAATCAAGATGTCAGCAGGGCCATTCTCTCTCTGAAGCCTCTGGGAGAGAATCTGTTCCGTGCCTTTCTCTTCGTTTCTGGTGTTGCCTCTAATCCTTGGCTCGAATTACATTACTCCAGTTGCAGCATTGGTCACATGGTCTTCTCTCTCTGTGTGTCTGTCTCTTCTCTTTTTGCAAGGACACAACTCATATGAGATTAGACCCACTGTATGACCTCATCTTAACTAACTATACCTGCAATGACCCTATTTCTAAATATAGTCACATTCTGAGGTTCTGGAAAAGACACTAATTTGGGGAGACACTGTTCAGTCCAATACGGGAGGCTTTTAAATTGCATATCAAGTGGTTTCTGTCTTCAGGAAGATGTAGTGCCTGTCATAGTTGAGGAAATGGCTACAGGAAACGATAATGCAAAGCAATGTGTTCAAGTGGTAGTGGATACAGATTGCCATGACAGATGAAGGAGTGAGTGATTGTGACTACAGGGTAGTCATGGAAGGCTTTAGGGTAGAAGTAGTGGCAGGCTTGAAGGACGACTAGTATAGTAGTGACAGTATAGTAGTGAAGGATGACTAGTATAGATAACTAGCTACCAGCTGGTAGAAATGGGCAAGGTGGGCATTCTGGGCTGAGGGGCCGGTCTGAGCAGGCACAGAGATGTAAATTTGCATCCACTGTGTGGGATGCTCAAGACGGCTGGCATGTAGAGCTAGAGAATAGCATGGTCTTTGGGTAGTGGTTGCATGTGTTGGGGTGGCCTTTGGAGAAGGGAGGAGGGACGAAGTGCAGATGGAGCAGAGGGAGATGAGAAAGGTGATGGGAGCCCACTCTTTCATCTCCATGAATGACTGTCACAGAATGGGATCTTCAAGATAGCAGTTAGGAGGAGAGTTCAGGGAGAGGC
>NW_011908782.1:0-1327 GCF_000151845.1 Pteropus vampyrus
AATGGAATATTACTCAGCCATAAGAAGAGATGAAATACTGCCATTTGTGACAACATGGACGGACCTCGAGATAATCATGCTAAGCAAAATAAGCCAGACAGAAAAAGTTGAAAATCACATGATATCACTTATATGTGGGATATAAACCTAAAAGCAACAAATGAAAAGGACAAACAAGCAGAGACTCATGGACATGGACTATAGACTAGCGGTTACCAGAGGACTATAGAGTAGTGGTTACTACTGGGGTGGGGGAGGAGAGAGGAGGTAGTTGGGGTAAAGAGGGTCAAATATAGGTTGGGTCACAGGAGGGAGAAGCAGGTAAAAGGGATCAAATATATGGTACCCCAATAAACTTAATAAAAAATAAAATAAAATACTAAAACCAGATTGTATTGATTATACCTTGGATGATGATGAGGATAGAGATTATGCTTGATATTTTTGTCCATGTTGTTTGTATTAAATAAGTAGCAACAGCTCGCATTCAAAACAAAGAAAGATAAGAATCTTTCTCTCAAAGAAATTCTAGTCAAAGAAAAAAATTCAGCTCTTTCTTAAATTCAGAATACCTGGTGATTTATAATTTTAATTATTGCTTTATAAAGCTTGCCATGAAATATAAAAGACTAATATTCAATATCCAATGTATGCATCATGTACTTTCATATGTACCAAGTTCACTAATGAAATAAATGTTAAGAAACAGAAAAATTAATCAGTTTTACACACAGAAAAATAAGATTAGGTATCAGAAAAATTAAGTAATCAGTTTGCACAATGAAAAAGATTTAAGTTTATGGGAAACATTTAAATTAAGAGATGATAGACTCTGTTGCATTGCTCAAAAGATATGTAACAAAACTATGACCTAATGAGAAAGCTCATTTGCCTAAGGAACAAAGTAAGTGTTGAATCCTGTTTTTCAAGTTGTGTGATTGGGTAATTGATGAATTTTTCCAAGTCGTAGGTTTTTATGAAATGGGTAATTAACATCTACTCCAATGAGGTACAAACCTTAACAAAAATCAGTTAAATATATCAACTATTAGGAACCTACATGTCTGAATCTTAAGGATAGAAAGTATAACAATAAAAAGAACACATTCATTGAATCTAATGGAAGATTAAAAATTACATATTATAAATACATGATTATTTATAATGATGAAAAGTGCAAATGACTAAATTGAAGATTTTCAAATAAAATAAGTCAGTCTTTAAAAGATAGTATACAATATCAAGGATAAAAAAAATTACATGACGTTACGTTAAGAGAAAAAACATCACAAAGGAATTAATGGAGTAAATCATACAAATATTTCTG
>NW_011908783.1:0-3621 GCF_000151845.1 Pteropus vampyrus
TTTTTTTTTTCTTAAAAAAAATAGAAGTTAGTTAAAGAAAAATGATTTGGTTTTTAAAAAATAATGTAAGGAAACACTTAATCAGATAGCCCAAGGAGTCATCAGAAATATGTGTAGCAAGAAAGCTTCGTTTTTGGCCCTCTCCGGCCTTTGCACGTCTTTTTCTAAACTAGAAAGAGAATGTACAGTACCAATATGTTCCCCAACCTGCTTGGATCAAATTGTTTTGTTTTTAAACCCATTATTGCTAAACCAGAGTGTTGACACTGAGAGCCGAGGAGTCCACTCATAGAGGATAAAATTGAGAGGCTGCTTCTGAGGACTGGATCTCCACCTGGGCCATTTTGAACTGGGTGCACTGCAGCCACTTGCGGAGGGCCACCAGACTGGCACCGCTCTGCGCCGAGCCGGGCAGCGTCCTTAGGCTGTGGTGGTTGACGTTGTTCTGAATGGCCTGGAGGCGAAGCTGGAGTCCCGCGGATAAGTGCTGTTAAGAAAGGGCAAGACACATAGTTCAGTTTCTTTCTTCCCAAGGGTCGCTCTCAACCCAGGGACTGCCATGCCAGCCTGGAGGACTTCTGCCTGCAGAACTCACCCACGGCCCAAGGGCTGTCTGGCCTAAAGAAAGCCAAGTCTGGAATTCGGCAGTGCTCAGGGCAGCGGACGTGGGCCGGGGCCATGTACCTAGAGTCGACACGGCCCGGATCCCTCCAAATCATGCCATTCCCATCTTGACTCATTTACTGCAACAGGAACTTAAAGCTGACATCGGTATATGGACTGACACCTGTACTCGTCCCCCGGGAGCTGCTCCACATGAGCCTGGGGTGGTGGAGAAGTGGCCCGGCTCTGCCGCTGGGCTCCCTGGGCTCAAATCCTGGTTCCTCTGTGAAAAACTTTAAGAGCAAGCTTTTTCAGTCTGTTTGGATCTTCTCGAGGCCAAAGTGGGGATAGAAACACCACGGGGTTTTTGTAAAGATAAATGAGTTAATCCAGGGCGTAGAATAGAACTTGGCACACAGTAAGTGCTCGATACATTTTCGTCATGATTATAATCTACCTGTTCTCATGTTAATGCACAGGAAAGAGCTAGTTGCGAGCTTATTTTTCTTAGCTTCTCATCAGGCTCTCCTGGCCTCCTCTCAATGTCATGCAATGTCATGCAACGTCAAATCGCCACCGACTGCCATCGCGGCGAGGGAGGGGCCATCTAGAACGCCTCGGGTGCAAGTGTGACCACTTTTCACAATAAAAATGAGTACTGAGATGAGGTTTCCGGCAGTGCCGACACACCTACCGGTGGCCGCCAACAGGACCTACGCCATGAAGCAGGACTCTAAGCTGCAGGCGCTGCTGACCACCGCACTTCTGTCTCAGTGTCTGGGTACCTTGGGGTGACCCCCATTTTCTCTCACCAACATCCCTCCCAAACTCAGAGAAGAAGTCCAGCAGGAAGGCGGCCAGCTCCTCCCCGTGCCCCACCCGCAGACTCCTGGCACCGTGGGTGGGGCCCAGTTTTGGGTGGAGCTGGTGGCTGGCGTTGCCATCCGAATGTTGAGCCCCAGTAACTACGTTTACTGGTCATGGAGTAGCCTTGGCCCTGCAGTGACAATGCGTCACTCAAGGCAGGGACTGGCAGTGGGAAATACATTAAGTCGGGGTCTTCTCCTTCCTGGCTGCCAGGCCCCATCCAAGTTACTCTTCCTCCTGGTCCAACTTTTTCTCGTATGTAAAATGATGACAGGTTCCTTCCAGTTCGACTCTGTCATTCATTCAACGCTATCTTGTCTTGATAGAATTCTTCCTATCAAGTCATGAAAAGTCAGTTTTGGTGGCCAGGAAATAGCACTGGACAGGCCTGGGACCAGATCCCTCGGTGTCCTCTGAAGGTAGAGCAGCTCTCCAGCCTTCGCCTCGTCAGTAACGGAGCCTCACCCAGACCGGGATCCGCCCCCGCCCCCTTCACCCTCATCGACAGCGAGCAGTGGGGCAGCGGCTCCTTTTGCCACCGCGGCCCGCAGGCCTCTTACCTGGCCCACAGGGTCTCCTGCACTAGCAGCCCCCTGGGACCAGGAGCAGGTGGAACTCATCTCTCTCCACAATAAGTAGGGCAGGAAGGAGCCCTACGAATGTCACGACATTGTCTGGAGGGAACCGAGCCTCCAGTCCGCTGGAGGGGGACTTACCTTGATATTTGACTGTATCATTGGCAACCACATAGGTATCAGCTGTGTGGAGAAACACAGAAGCCTCGTTATTACTGTTCTCCCTTCTCCCCCCTGAGCTTCGACGGCTGCGAGGGACAGCAGGGCACACTGAATTCCCTCCACATCACAAAAGGATGTGGCCCCCCCGCTGCGGAGTTACCTATTATCAGGAAAACGCCTTTCTCAGGCCAAACCCTGCTGAGCTGGGGGCATTTGGAGATTAATAAGCACACGCCATGAGAGCCTGAAACACAAGCTTTGGAGGAAACGATGGACTGGCTCCTGAAAGCTACCGAGTGCGGGAAATTAATTGTGCATTTATTTAATTAAATCCTCACTTTCTTGAAATAGAATTTCCTCCCCAGATCTTTAGGACTGAATTTCCGAGGAGCGTGGCGACGCTATCTGCCCGTGGTCATTAAGAAAATAATTGCTGGGAAGCAGTCGAAATCCTTCAGTGATAGAAAGACAAGTGGCCTGGCTGTGACGTGGAAGGCGGGACACGGCAGGAGTGAGCCGGGCCAGGGGTCCGACCAGTGTGGGTGCACATGACAGGCAGGGTGAGGCTCTCACAGAGCAGGTGTCCAGGGCGCCTCGCCCTTCTGCCGCCTCTGATTCACCCTCCACTCCTCTGCTGAGGCCCTTCCCCCGAGGTGACAGGGTGCCCCGTCCGAGCGCCTCCAGCAACGGTTGTTCCCTGGCTGCCCTGCTCTCTCGGCCACGTTTCAGCCCTTCATAAGTAAACATTCGTAGTCACATAAAACTGGAAGTCAGGGCCAGAACACAACGCTGCCCAAAGTGTAGTCCACAGAACTCTAGTTTGGTGGGATTTAAACTGAGGGTGGGGGGCTATGGTCTAAAAAGTTTGGAAATGCTCGTTTATGTCAGTACTGCTCAGGTCTTTAATACATTAATATGCATCATATCATTGCACCTCCACGTTCCTTCCAGCCCTCTATTCCAACACAGTAGAATTATTATGGCTTGAATGTGTCCCATCAAACAGATGCTGTAACCCTGACCCACACAGCCTTAGATGTGACCTTATTTGGAAACAGTTGCTGCAGACATAATTAGTGAAGATAAGGTCATTCTAGAGTCGGGTGGGCCCCCGACCCAATATGACCGTGCTCTTACAAAAAAGGGACATCTGGACATGGAGACCACATACACGGGGAGAACACCATGTGAACATAAAGGCAGAGAGAGATCTACAAGCCTAGGACCGTTAGCACCACCGGCAGCTAGAGGAGAAGCAGGAAGCAGACTCGCCCTCCGCCTCAGAAGGAACCAGCCCTGGGACGCCTTGAACTTGAACTTCTGGCCTCCAGACCCATGACAGAATACATTTCTGTCATTCAAACCACCCAGTGGCCCTAGCCAAGTAATACAAGAGCACCCCGGGAAGCAACGC
>NW_011908784.1:0-1796 GCF_000151845.1 Pteropus vampyrus
TCCCCACGGGGAGATCAGAAGTGCTCTCAGAGGAGGTGGTATTTGGGCAAAGACTTGGAAGAGGAGAAAAGACCCAGCTGGCAGAGATGGGGGATGTGCATTCCAGGCGGAGGGTACACCAAGTGCAGGTCCCTGAGGCACAGAACAATAACGCGGGTGGCTAGAGCAGGGGCAGCGAGCAGCGGGGGACCAAGAGCAGAGGGAGCTGGAGAAGCCAGGAGCTGGATCACGCAGGGCCATTGACAGGTTTGCATTTTACTCTAAAGCCTGCAGGCGGGGGAGGGACACACGCTGATATATTCTGAAATGGGGCGACTAAGTCTGCGGGACCGGATGTACAAGGTCAAGGGAAAGAGAGGAACTCAGACTGACTTGTAGGTTTGGGGCCAGGCAACAGGGAAAGGCGGAGAGGGAGCCGGTGTTGAAACACCAAGAATACTGGAGACACCAAGGCCACAGCGGCTTGAGAGAGAGAGAGCGGTCAGGGCTGGAGGTGTTATTTAAGCCTGGAGATCAGAGGAGATGGCCTAGGAAGAGCGTGAACTTAGATAAGGGCCCTGCAGTGAAAGCTGGGGGGAGGGGGAATCGGAGAGCCGGCCTAGAAGGAGGAACCAGGAAAAGGGGAGTGAGGAGGACACAGAAACCCTGAGAACAGACTGTCCCCAGGCAGTGTTCCTTGTCTGTGACCAAGGCTGCGTCGCAGAATGGTAAGATGAGGGAGAGAAGGTTGGCCTCTGGATTCGGCAAAATGGAGGTCACTGGCGATCTTGACAAGAGAAGTTTAGGTGCAGGTGTGGACAATTGATTGCATCTCTGTGGGGCTGATTCCTCTGTAAAATGAGGGTATCAAAATGGTGTGGAAGGTCCCAGCCACGACCTCCTCGTACCAATGCTTTTAAGCTAAAAAACTTTTTTTTTTCCCCAAAAAATCCATAAAACGATTAGGAATAAAACAAATTACAGTAAAAGAATCTATGCTATTCGGGAGTTTATTAGTCAAACAAGTTCCATGGTCATTGGCACCCTTTTACATAGAAACTATTATGGTTATTTATGCGAATTATTTAAACAAACAAACAAGGAAACAATTTAAATAGAACACTCAGGGCCAGAATTCTCCTTAGGGGACCCCAATTATATAAAGACTTTCATCAAAATAGTACCAAGAAGCTCCTTCTAATTTATTGTCCTTTGAAGACCATTAAAAGTTACTTCTGGACACAAGGCAGAGTGGCCACCTGTCAGGCTATGTAAATCCCATTCATTCCCATGCATTCCCACACTGCAAGAACCAACTGGTCACCCCTTCAGATGCTGAAAGAGCTGTTAGATCTGATCAGGGATTTGCATATTGAGTTCATTTATAAGATCACATGAAATGCTTCATTCTCTTTAATGGTCATCTCTGCCAATGAAAACCTTACTTGATGTTACATTTACAATATTTATCGTAAAATATTTCAGATCCGCACAAAGGTACAAAGGATGCTGTAAACGGCACTGTGGACCAGCACCACACGACTTAACAAAATGCAGCTACTGTGGCCGAGGCCTCCCTGTCCTCTACACAATCACCGTGGTGAATTTCCACCCAAGGTTATCAAGTCCTGAAATATACCCCAAATCCTTATTTTGCCAAGAGTACGCTATATAGTTCTCTTTGTCTCTTGACTGTTTTTTGTTTGTTTTTGGTTTAAACAATAGTAATTTAATTTCTCATAGTTTTGGTGTCTCCAAGTCCAAGAGCAAGGTGTCAGCAGGTTTGGTTTCGTCTGTGGCCTCTCCACGACTTGCAG
>NW_011908785.1:0-1631 GCF_000151845.1 Pteropus vampyrus
GAAGATCCTCGCCAAATCTTCAAGTGTGCTCCTTCGAATCCTTCTGCAGAAAGGAAGAACGGACACATGGGTATGTCCGTGACCATGTTAGGTGAGAAACTGAAAGGTAGTGCTTGAAATGTGGGGCTCAATTCCTGATTTAGGAAACTCTCACATGCAGAAAAATAAGCTGCTTTGCCAGCAGTAAGATGGGCCAGTGACAGATTTATTTGTGACTGCCTCAGCCCCAGGCAAGTGGTCTTACAGACCCTGCCTGCAGGGTGCCGGGCGACGTCCCATCTTAATGCTGTGCAGGACAGTCTTGACCTGCATCTCAGATATAGGACGGTAAGTAGAGAACATTCGCTGGGTTCCTCCAGGTTAGATGCCTGAGGTAGTTTCCAAAGAGTGTACCTGTCACTGGCCACCCAGGGGATGACAGAATGTCACTTTACAGTCTGGGAGACCCAGGCCACACAGCATGCTCTGTTAACACTGCCTGGCAAAAGTCACGCTAGCGTGGTGACTGTCTAGTACTCCAGTGTTTTCCCTTTAATTATACCCTTTCATATAAATATGTACATGTAGAATTGCCTAGGCGGGGATGGGTGAGAGCTCTGCTCCCTTTTTTGGGAATAGGTCAAGCTGGTATTTGAGTTACCTCCCTAGAGCCATAGATTGCAGTTGTGATCTGTATATTAACATAGAGGTGCTCTCTGGTGCTGTTGACCTACAAGGAACAGCATGTGCTCAGTATAATTGCACGGTCTCCGAATCTCTCCATGCTGGTGAATTAACAATCATCCTTAAAGACCTGCGGCACACGTGTCCTTGTCCTCATTGTAGATGAAGTGCGCACAGGGACCTACAGGCAGCTCTTCCATCCGGAGCAGCTGATCACTGGAAAGGAAGACGCAGCCAATAATTACGCCAGAGGCCATTACACCATCGGCAAGGAGATTGTTGACCTGGTCCTGGACCGGATCCGCAAACTGGTAAGATCACTGGGAAGGCTTCCTGTTGACATTGTCCTGGATGAGAGAGTAGGCCTTGCATTGGGACCAGGAGGTCATTTTGGCAAAACCCAGGCCAGAATTGTGACTCTGTCATCTTCCTTTCTGAAGTGCATTCATACATCTTAGTGTCTGCTTTGCCTCACCTCAAAGTGTAATGCATGTTCACTGGGGACAATTTGAATTCATGTACTCTTGTAGAGGCAAGGAGAAGCAACCCGCAGCCTGTTGGAGACTGGCGGTATGGCGTATGCAGGTATTAATCATGGTCTCTGCTTTCCCTCAGGCGGATCTGTGCACGGGCCTGCAGGGCTTCCTCATCTTCCACAGCTTCGGGGGCGGCACCGGCTCTGGGTTTGCATCTCTGCTCATGGAGCGGCTCTCGGTGGACTACGGCAAGAAGTCCAAGCTCGAATTTGCCATTTACCCAGCCCCCCAGGTGTCCACGGCTGTGGTGGAGCCCTACAACTCCATCTTGACCACCCACACAACCTTGGAACATTCTGACTGTGCCTTCATGGTGGACAATGAGGCCATCTATGACATATGTCGGCGCAACCTGGATATCGAGCGGCCCACGTACACCAACCTCAATCGTCTGATTGGGCAGATCGTGTCCTCCATCACAGCCTCCCTGCG
>NW_011908786.1:0-1847 GCF_000151845.1 Pteropus vampyrus
AGCTATGATCAAGAAAGCAAAACTGACCCCTTCCTTTACCGTCATTATGACTAAGCATGAATATCACAGATTCAGTAAGAGAAGACTGCATTGAGATAAACCACACACACACACACACACACACACACACACACACACACACACACACACACACATCCCTATCTAGTATTAGTCCCTGAAATAAATGAAGCCTTGATTCCCTTTGCAGAAAGTTCCTCACTTCCCAATACAGTTTCATCTGTCTTTTTCATTATTAACATCTATATCAATATTGACCCTTGCAGATATGATAATTATGTGAGCAAGATGACCTTTGGGAAACAATGAGCATGAACAAATACTTGCCATATTATTTATATATAAAGTCCAGTTCTTCCAAAGGTTGGACTCTCTCTGAAAGCACTATAAGTAAAAATATTTTTTATTAATATTCATATTAGTCTCTGAGGTTTTTTGATATGATTTGATCAGAAATGTCAAGAAAGTCTTTCTGCCTCATAAGTGATTAAGCTGAGGTCTAAAGAATAAGCAAGAGTTAAGAAGTAGAAGAAAGGAGCTGTGGAAAATTTTTGAACAGACTAAAACATTGAAGTTATGATTTAAAGTGGACTTGACTTTTATATCTGAAAATGTAATGGTTCTCATATATTAAAATGATCAGAAAGATATGAATCTGTAAGTGTTGTCATCCAGAAACAAGAAATGGAGATTCATCATAACATATTTGAAAGCAGATGTGGGAAATATTTTTTTAAGTTTTTTGCTAATTGTGGTTTATAGAGTTCAGCTTGTTCAATAAGCCAATTCCATAAGAATAAAAACTAAATCTAGTAGGAAGATTTTCTTCACCTAAAAGTATTTATATATGCTAGTTAGCAGCAACTAGTGTTAAACAGTGTTTAATTGGATTAGTTTGTTTGGGGCACCCAGATTTGTTCCCAGGGCTTTACTCTGCTTAGGCATTGAAGAGACTAGGGTACTTAACCCCAAAGAGTTAATGGCACAGAAGGCTAGCCTCTCATCTTCTTATATCAATCCATCAATCAATATATATTTTGAACACAAACGATTCCATTATCAGCACTATTAGTAAGTGTATATATATATAGATAAAGTCCAGTTCTTCCATGTGTGTATATATACACACATATATATACACACACACATGACTATGGAATTTATTGTATTGCAAAATGGTGCAGTATTGGCAACCTTGGCATGGAAAATTGTACACATTCATTTAAAATGGCATTGAATTTGCAAAAGATTTGTCAAGCACACATTTATTATATGAAGCGAAGTGTGCTTGTACAGTGAATAGGAAAGCAGTGAGGTCGTGGTTTTCTCCTTCATGATTTAGAAGAGAGAGACTATATCTGTCTAGGTGTTTAATTTACTTCCCATAGACATATTTGAGCATGTCTTTGTCCCAAAGGTTCAAAGGAACTTTCTGAAAGATGCTAGTAAATGCATCGTTAGAGTACTACTGTTTTCTCTTATTGATCGATATACATCTCTTATAATCAGTTGTCTTGCCTTTATCACAACATCCATATTAATGCATGATGTTTGACTATCAAAAAATTTCATATAACTTGCATTTTATAGATGTCTCTTTCCTGTTTGGGGCATTTTGTTTTATTAATAACTATAAATAAAACTGTGTGTTAATTAAACAAACTCATGATTATGTGTTAATGGAAAATGGTGTTCTCAAATATGTTAGGCAATAAATTAATTGGGAAACAATTCTATAATCCAACTAGATGCTTTTTATAGTCAGATTTCTGCTGTTATGTAGAAAAAATATAGTAGATGCTGGCTGCATTGGAGCTTCACTTTTTATC
>NW_011908787.1:0-2446 GCF_000151845.1 Pteropus vampyrus
ATTATTATTAAATATAGAATTTATATGCAGTTATATTTTACTGCATTTACTTTCTATGTACATATTATTCATAAATATTTATAATGTACTTGTGCACCCATACCATTTATATATTGCAAAATTAGAAATATTGTTTAAAATATTGTCTTCTCTTTTAGCATGGCTTTGTGAAAATTTTTGTTATCTAATTTAAAAAAAAAAAAAATGTGGAACTGGCTCTCATGCACTGAGAACAGGGAGAGACAAAAGAAAGAGGCAAACCACTCCAGAATGATAGGTGTGAGGTTCAATAAGCAAGAGACAATTGACATTGTTAGTATATGTATTCTTATGTAAATATAAGTAATTTGGTTAGTAAATACACTAACAATGTCAATTCTCCCCCAAACTAATCTAGAGATTAAAAAAAAATTCAGTCAAAATTGTATTAAGATTCTTTTTTTAGATATAGAAAAGCTAATTCAAAAATTATTTAGGATAGAGAAGGAACTAAAATAGCTAAATCAATTTTGAAAAAGAATAAACTGAGGGAATCATATAAACTAATTTTATGACTCACTATATAGTTACAGTAATTAAGACAGTGTAGTATTAATGAAGGAATAAATCACAGACACAGAGATCAATGGATCAGAACTAGACCCCAAACCAAAAAAATAGCCACATGAGTTTTGACAAGTTGCAAGGACAATTTAATGGAGAAAGAATAGCTTAGTCTTGGGTCAATTGGCCCATATACCCGAAAAGTCAAAGGCAACCTAAACCCCATAGTATATACAAAATATAACTCAAAATGAACCATAGATAGAAATGTAAAATGAAAAACTGTATAAATTTTAAAATATAATCCTCATAACCAGATGCTAAGCAATGAGCTTAGATGTTAACACCAAAGGCATTATCCATAAAATGAAAAAAGAGAGAGAGAGATCTATTGGACCTTATAAAAGTTAAAAAATGCAAAGTATACCTGTAAAAAATCATCACACTGAACACCTTAAACTTACCAATATCATATATCAATTAAATCTCAATAAAGCTGGGGAAAAAAGTTTTAAAATATTCTATAAAAGACCCTA
The DNA here is from genome assembly GCF_000151845.1 of Pteropus vampyrus. Classification (NCBI taxonomy): domain Eukaryota; kingdom Metazoa; phylum Chordata; class Mammalia; order Chiroptera; family Pteropodidae; genus Pteropus; species Pteropus vampyrus. The sequence continues at coordinate 1,080 of NW_011908787.1, forward strand.
CTAGGAGAATGAAAAAGACAAGCTGCAGACTCAGAGACATTATTTGCAAACCACATAGCTGACAAAAGACTAGTATTTAGCGTATATAAAGAACTCTCAAAAATCAGCAGTAAAAAAAACAAGCAGTCCAAATAGAAAATGGGAAAATTATATGTATAGACATTTTGCCAAAAAAGAATTTACAGATGGTAAAAAAGAGCACATCATTAGACAATAAGTAACTGCAAATTAGAACCACAGTGAGATAACACTATACACTTAGAATGGCTAAAATAAAAAACAGTGAAGCACCAAATGCTGACGATGATGAAGAAAGACAAGATCAATCATATAGTGCTGGTGAAATGTAAATGATACAACTACCCTGGAAAGCATTGGACAATTTTTTATAAAACTAAATATGCAACCACCATGCCACCCACGATTGCACTCAGGTATTTATCTCAGTGAAATGAAAATTTATCACATAAAACCTTTAAAATAGTAATTAGAACTAATAAAATGTAGTTTTATTTGGAAGCAAATTTGACTTTCTAAAAATCAAAATTTTTATCTATAAAATGTACAAATTAATAGAGCATATATCATGTTATGAGGATTAAATGATAGAGTATACATAAAATAGTAAAGGACTTGGCAAACAGGTAATGATCAGTAAGTGGTAACTAAACAACAACAACAATAATACCATTACCATTATGTTCATTTATGTATGTGAATGGGGGAAACAAACAAAAGGTAACATAAACAATACAAACTGTTAGACTAATGTTAGAAAGCTTTCCTTTCTTTATAAAATTAGAATTGTAGTTTTTAACTCACATTAAAAAATCTCTTTGCATTTGTTCTTCACATTCAACCTAAGCCATTGATCAGTATGCACTCTCTTTGACATTTCTGAATTTGCTCATGTGGCTTAGATTTGTTTTAATGTTGATTTTATATAACTTTTATTACAAATGCATGTATTTTTTGTAGATAAATTAGAATATAAGGTAAGAAAATAAGAAAAATGCTTATAATTCTATAACAAAGAAATAAAAAGAAACAACCATTCATATAATGCTGAATAACTTCATTTTTACATATAGCTATAACTACATCTTGTAATTATCCATTGTTTAAATAAATATTTTGTAAACTGTTATATATATAAAACATTGTTCTGGCCACTAAGAATAAAGCAATGAAAAAAAGTCCCTCTTCTTGTAGAGGTTACATGCTATCTGGAGGAGAAAGGCAAAAATGAACAGATAAAATGTACTGCTTTTTTAGAAGCTAAGTGATATGAAGAAAAATATAGTAGGAAAGAGATAACAAGAGTGCTAGAGTGGTGGCAGGGCTAAAAGATGAAAAAGGATGAGAGG
>NW_011908788.1:0-1850 GCF_000151845.1 Pteropus vampyrus
CTGCTGCCTCACTGCTACAGACTAACAGACCAGTCCTCCCACCCCCTGAAAGGCTATCATTTTATATTGTTGAACTAATATTTTTGATTTATTCGATTTAATAAGGCACATGATTAAAACTTGTGTCACCTATTTATTTATACTTTTTCTAGTGATTCCTAGAGGTCTGTAGTTGCATCTGTGACTCACGTTGTATTTCCACTGGGCAGTGCTAAGCTAGGACAGTGATGCCCACCCCACCCTCCCTCCCTGAGACCTCCTGTTAGTTTGGGCTCAACCAGGGACTGAATCCACTCTGGACATTTCAAGAATGAAAGAAGTAGCTGCAGGAGACCATGTCCTCACAGAAGACTTTTGGGGAAGGGCAGTGGGACTCGTGTAGACAGAGAGGCTGAGCACCTAGGAGTTTGCTGTCCATGGACTGAGGATTTCAGACTTTGGAGTGAGTCGGAGAAGAAAGAATAAGGGACATGGCAGAGCCTGTGGGAGATGAGGGTCGTCTGGGAATGTGAGCTTTGTGTGGTGACCGGCTTGAACAGGGCAAGGAGGACAAGGAGCACAGAGCATGCCGAGACAGCCCGCACACCTGGACGTGGGTTTCTGGGACTCCCTTTCCCTTTCACAAGGAAAGACAAAAGCCTGATGAGATGGGGGTCTCAGACCCGTGGGAGTGGTCATGCTAGACCCCTGGTGACAGTCTTCTTGTCTGGAAGAGGGAGGACTGGGTGAGGCCAGGCAGCCCTGAATTCATCCTGGTGATCAGAGCCAGACTGAGGAGATGCACTCTGTTTCTCAGTAGTTTGTGAAACTCTTCCCAACTTTTTTGACAGTTAATTTCATCTTGACAGATTAGCTTCACAGTGAGGGCTGGATTTACCACTCGGATTGTTTGGAAGACAATTCTCCATGAATTGAGTGATTTAAATCTGTAGCTCTCTGAGGTGTGGGAAAAACATAAAGCAAACGATAAAAGCTTCTGTTTAAAGAAATTTTATTGACAAAGTGCCTTGAAATGCAAAAGAGTAACCTCTATAATTAGTAGTACTTTAATGTATCTGGGTAAAGGTTTTTTGGTTAACTTTCTAGAAACCGACAAAGTGAATGATTTCAAGCTACTGGATAAAAAAATCTTTTTTAAACTTGGGTTGCTTCCAAGTTTTTGCTTTCAAAAAAAAATCGAAAGAAAGCCCAAATTGTTAACTGATACAAATTAAATTAAAAGAAATTGATGATAATCAGCATGTGGCTTTTGGCATTTAACTAAAATATGTTCAATGAATTGAGTGACATTGTTATTAATTTTTCATTTCTGTCCCTTTATGTGAACAACTTTTCTCAATATTTACATCCATAAACATGAAAAATCAGAGTAGAATATTTATCCTTGGAAACATAAGTTGATTGGAAAAAATAGTCTTAACCATAGCATTAAAAGGTGTGCTTCAACAAAATTTCAGTTTCAAACTTAATCAGTATTTAATACGTTTTAAAATTTATAGTTTTGATTTCTTTTATATACAGTAAATGTGAAAGTTGTCAAATCTAGAGCATTACGGTTACAAAATGCTAAAAAATCAATTTATTTTACTGGAGACGTGATCCACAGACTAGAATCTTGTGAAGACGTGGAAATTAGGGTTCAAAATAACAGGTATCCAGTTGCTAGAGTATTCAGATAGAATTGAATATGTAGAGAGTGATGTCACAGTTTTATTTTGTGTCAATTTTTATATCGGGGACTGCATCTGCTTAAGCCACTGATAAACCGAATTTTGATGTCAGACGGAAAATGCGAGCGTCCGCCCTCGCGTGGGAAAGGCGGAGTCCGAGCGCGGGGCGGGGCGGGGCGG
>NW_011908789.1:0-2540 GCF_000151845.1 Pteropus vampyrus
GCCACATGTCAAAAATGGATAGAATTTAGATAAATGGAGGAAAGAAGGAGAAAGTGTGTCATGAAGCAGAGACAAAGGAAATAGAAATACTGCAAGAGTTCTCACATTTATTGGTTCTAACACCCCTTTCAAACTCTTCAATTTAGAGGACTTGAGAGAGCTTTTTATGTGGCTTATACCTATTTCTACTTAGCATATATTAGAAATTAAAACTGACAAATTAAAAATACATATCTAATTGATTTAATATAACAATGAGCCCATAACAAGTCAAGATCACTCATTGTCATGTAAAATAACTGTTTTACAAAATGAAAATTTAGCGAGTGGCATAGTGTAACATTTTTTACAAACCTCTGATGTTTGCTTATTAGCTAGATTCTCAAATCTGCTTTCTCATTCAGTCTATTTAATATGTTGTTGTGGTTGAAATTTATGAAGAATATCCTGCCTCACATAGATATGTAGTTGGAAGAGGGAGGAGCATTTTAATAGCTTTTCCAGATAATTGTAGATATACTTTCTATATACTATATGTAAATCCAACAATCGATAGTTTATTTCTATCTTTCTTTCTCATACATTATATCACAATTTTTGTGGGTGAGGAACCTGGGAACAGCTTAAGCTGAATCTTTTTCTTAGAATCTCATCAGCTACAATGAAGATCTCAGCTACAGTGCCTTGTCATGTGGCTCAACTGGAAAGAATCTACTTCTAAGCTCACTTGTTGACAGAATTCATTTTTTGTAGCCCTAGAACTGAGAGTCCTGGATTTTACTGACCATTCTCAGCATCTAGAGGTCACTTTCCTTTCCTAGAGGTCACTCACACACCATATCATGCAGACTTTCCCAACCTGATCAATTACATTAGCACATTAGCTAGCAAGACAATATAATCATGAGAATGGCATTACAGTAAGTACTGGTTTCTTAAATTTTAGTTGCAATGTGGAGTCTCAAATCATACCAATGAAAATTTTAAACTCTCATATTACAATTCATTGGTTTTTGTTGTACTTTTGAATATATTTTTTTCCATGAATGATCTTTTAACATCATACGTTGGTCATTGGGAAAACATTGGTTCACTGAGTTATGCCAGTCTTCCAAATGTTGACACATTTTATTATACAATTTCAAAATCCACATACATTGATATGACCATGAATTTCATCAGAAAGGTAAAAGTATTGGGAAACTATCAGGCTCACAGTGGTGAATACAAATTTTCTAAAATTTTAATTTTTGTTTTATCATTGGCAACAAATACAGTCATTTGTTTTCTATGAAATGCCCAGATTCATGTCATTCATTTTTGAGAAACATCTACCAAGAGTTCAAGTATAAATATCCATAGTTTGTCTGCCAGTCTTCAAGTGAAAAAGGTGCTCCAGGAAAATAACAGTTAGTTCAGCTCAATTCAATCAATCATACAAGTGCTTTTCACTAAGGTGATCATCGTATGTCAGAGTATGCAGACGTGCTTTTTTGTGTACTTTCTATTTTTTCACATACAGTGTCAAAAAGATGTGAAATCAAGGGTTAAAAATTGATAAAATCATTTTTGCTTCATCAAGGGATTTCTTAAGTTAAATTACCCCCGCTTTTAAGTGCAAATGAGTGGCAATGAGGAATACAGTGACCATGAGTAGTTTACTGCCTTGATTCAAGCTAAGGCGAAGGCACAAGCAGTTTTACTCACCATTGCTTTTGCACCAGTAATGCAAGTGTCAACATAGTTCATTATTCCAAGGATAAACCATGAGATTCCAAAAAGTAATTTGACATGTTGACTATTTCAACATCAGTGTTTATTGTCAGGCATTCACATAAAAAAATTCTTCCATTAGTATCAGCCTCAAGTAGTCATTTTATACAAAAGAAACTATAAGTTCAGTCATATCTGTAGATTATTCCATTTGTTAGACAAAGGTATAATTCTTCAGATTGGCTGTTAACTCAGTCTTCATATTTTTTGCCAGATCTTTCATTTGAGGAGTTACTGTATCATTGGGAAGTGGCACTGTCATACCTTTTAAAAACTAACATCATCCGGAAGCATTCAAAAATGTCACCTGTACACGGCTTTCTTCATGTCTCAGTTATTGTGTGCACTTTTCCAGCTAATGAAATACAATAGTTTACCCCGTAAGATGCTTCAGTGGTGTTTTCATTTCTAGTTTTGAAAAGCTATAATCATTTTTGGCTTTTAAAGTGCTCATCCTGTCTGCATTTAAAAATATTCACTTTCTTTACCTTAGTGATTAATTGCAAAATGATGCTACAACTTTACTATTTGAAAATGTTCTGTTGCATAAGATATAATAATGTAAATTATTAATATCGGTTAAGGACAAGGAAAACATAACTTTAATATATTTGTCTACTTTTACCCAGTTTTTTTAAAAAGTAGATTCTTACCTTCTGTGATTCTTACCAGGTGTGTTTCATTTTTTTATTTTCTATTTTTAAATGTAGATAGTATAATTGTACATGTGAGAAAGCAGGTCTTTTAATCCTCCTTTTTTATATGTT
>NW_011908790.1:0-1313 GCF_000151845.1 Pteropus vampyrus
AAAAAATAAAGAAAAAATATTGCCCCAAATCCTTCGTTTCCTTTCCTGCTAAGTTTTTCTCTCTCCAGTTTGTAGATACATGACTTTGTGTGCATGAATGTATATCAGTTAGACAATGCTCTTGGAGGGCATGGACTGGAATTATTTCATTGGAATTATTCTGTGTATGACGAGAACTAAGTAAATACAATATTGTGCCAGGAGTTCATTGTGGAAGCAATTGCTTGTAATAGCATTTAGTGCCACTGCATTTAAGTCAGAGCTTTCATTGAAGAATTCTCGGAAGTGGCCATAGCACGAAAGGAAGGAGAGATCCGTAAAGTAAAAGGAGAGGGCATTTTAGGGGGTGATGAGCTGAGCGGGGTGTGGGAGCAGAATTTAAACCAACATCACGGCATTCCGTATGTGCTGATTTGTGGCAGCAGAGGAGGCTGTCAGTGGAGGAAAGAGCCTGGGTCATCGCGTTCTACAGTGATGGAGCTGATAGCCTTTATTGAGCACCTACTGTATGTCATGCATTATTCTAGGTGTCTTGGACACACACCTTCATTTAGTCCTCACAACAACCCTGGGAAACAAGTACCGTTTTCTAGTGTGACAGGTAAAGAATCTGAGACCAAAAGAAATTAAAGACTGAAAATCAAAGCTGGGGCTCGACTACGGTCTCCTGACTGCGTAGGCTCCGTCTACTCTTCCCCGTATGGTTATGACATAAAGGAGGCAGAAAGGTAGAGCTGGTAACTGGCTTAACCTGGGTCTCCTGCTCACACAACCCTCCCGCCTCCCACTCCCACCCCCACCAGTCACACTTTCAGCAAGGCTGGGCCAGCTGCAGCGTTTCCAGGACCTGACATCGCCTCTAGCAGCAGGGTAGGCCAGTGATAACGGTGAGCATCGGGATCCTTAGTGGTCCTTGGGTATCACTGCTTGGATGGATATCCCCACTTCCTAGCAGATGGGGCAAGGCCTGGGAGCTCCAGTGGTTAACCAAGGCGTGTTGTTTTCTTTTTAGGCATTGTCTTGGTTCCCAATTAGCCAAGAGTTTTGTTTTGCCTCTAAGTCACGAACATCCCAGCTGTCCAAGTCTTTCCTTCCCAAACATCTGCAGCCATTCTGCCTCCGGCCGTGAGCTCATCTGATCTCTTACTCCAAGCTGCCTCGCATTTGACCTGGTTTTGTCCATGAGCCCTTCAGTGAAAGGCTAAGTGGTAAAGTGGTATTTGTGAGTCAGTACTCCCGTTGAGTCAGAAATAAAACAATGCCTCAGCATGTTAGAAGTATATGGGGCCACCCTGTGATGAAACCCATAGGAC
>NW_011908791.1:0-1081 GCF_000151845.1 Pteropus vampyrus
CACACACACTCCCCACACTTCTTTATCCATTCTCCCATTGATTGACTCTTAAGTTTTTTTATGTCTTGGCTATTATAAATAATACTGTAAGAAAATGGGACTGCAGATTTCTTTTTGAGATAACAATTTTGTTTTCTTTGAAAAAATACCCAGAAGTGGAATTGTTAGATCATATGATAGTTCTATTTTTAATTTTTTAAGAAACCTCCATACTATTTTCCATTGTGTCTGTGCCAATTTACATTTCCACAAATGGAATATTCTAATTTTTTTGTGTGAGTAGTTCTTATATTTTTTTAAGTATTTGTAGATCGCATTGAGTATACACAGCTATAAAAGATAAAATAATGTACTTATTCTTTATTTCTGTTCCCTCTTCCAAAATATTGATAGTTACTTTCATGTTTATAAGCTTTTTAATACTTATACTCGATTTAATATTTATACTTGAAAAATACTTATATTTTTCTAAAGATAGCTTCTAAACGTGTAATCTAATGACTTGAGTTTATGATAGCAGTTTGTTAATACCACTGAAGAAAGAAGGAATATTCTGCTTCATCTGTGCGCACTTGATTGTGTACACAGTAATAAAAATGTGCAGAGACTAGCTGTTTTTTCAACAACCAAGTGAAAATTTCACCTGAGTGTCTATTTTCACACATTCATGTCAGTCTAAATTGCAAGTAAGAGAAAAGCTACACATCTGCATATAAAACAATAAGCATTTAAAGAATACTCAAGAAAACGTTCAATCCTTAGTTCTTTTTTCTGTGTAGCAACTATTGGTGAAAACAGCTACTGATTTATATAGCTCAGTTACTCTTATTTTTTGAAGAAATCAGACAAAGGAAACAAAGTCTCAAGTCACCAGAGCTAAGTGAGGTTCTTCTCAAGGAAGCCTGGGTGAATTTCTAAGTTAAGAATCCACAACACAGGATGTAGAAGGTAAAGGGGAAAGGAAGCATCAAATTAATTCATTAAAGAACTATATTAAAATAACTTGGCTTTAGGACAACTCTATTTTACTCTCTGTAAATGGAGCATCACTCTTACCCACAGTACAAATCCTGGGGACTAT
>NW_011908792.1:0-2027 GCF_000151845.1 Pteropus vampyrus
TATCTAGTAGACCCTAAATGTAATCTCGAGCGTCATTATAAAAGTGATGCAGAGGAAGAATTGACTTATAAGAGAGAGAAGAGGAAGTAAGGGATATGACAATGGAAGCAAGAGAGTTGGGGTGATGGGAGGAAGGGGCCACACGCCAAAAAATGCCGGTGGCCTCCAGAAGCCAGAAAACTAAGAGAAATAGATTCTCCCTTAGAGCCTCCAGAAGGAACCAGCCCCGTTGACACCTTGACTTTAGCTCAGTAAAACTATCTTTAGATTTCCGGTTTCCAGATCTGTAAGAAAACTCCTTTTTGTTGTTTTTTAAGTCTACACATTTGTGGTAATTTTTTATAGGGGTTACAGGAAACTCATGCAGATGCGCTTTGGAAAAATACTCTCCTTCACAGCGCAACATGAGATAGCACGCTTCTTTCTAGCAAGGGCATGATGCGGGCCTCTTTGATGGACGCACCTTGAGTGCGGGCATTTCTCTTTTCACTGCCTCCTCCCGTGAACAGAGCTGGGCTTGAAGAATCTGAATAATGCTTATTTGGTCATGGGTGGGCAGTGAGATGCTTCTGTGGGCAGGGGGAGGGGAAGAAAAGGTTGAAAGAGGCTTGATGGAAGTGGGTGAGAGGGAAGAGGGGAACTGGCGAGCGATGCACCCCGACACACGCACGGGTCAGAGAAGGGCCCAGCGAGAGGCTGTTTTGGCGGGGGGCAGGGGGGCCCCTTGAGGAGGGCCCTTGAGGAGCATATCCTAAGATCAGAAAGTATTGGGATCGGAAAGTATATGCACTTGAGGAGCATATCCTAAGATCAGAAAGTATTGGGATGAAGGATAGGGAAACAACCAGAAATTTTTTGAAGACTTGAGAAAATGGGCTGCTTCATCTTAAAATGCCATCGAAATGCTTGTTGTCCTCAGGAATACCATTGACCATAAAACAAAAAGAATAGCTTTAGGAGAATCACAATATAATGCTCCTTGGCATTATCCCTAAGCTCAGTAAACAAACCTCATCAATAACGGGCTAAAACTCTAGAAGGCCTAGAGGATGACATTAAAATAATAAGAGTAATGTCCAAAATATAAGGAACGTGTGCAAAATATGCGAGGAGACACAATCACCCACAGAGAGCTTGGACAACTAGGAGAGCAAGCGGCAGTCCCTGCTCAGAAAGCCGAGGACACACGCATTCCAGGGACAGGCAGAAAAAGAGACACCCAAGGAGAAAAGAAAGGAACCACGAGCATGCTCGGAGGAAAATCGAGGAAAGCGGTGAGAAGTCTGAAGGTAAGCAGGATCCATACTGTCGAAACGGTAGAGAGAAACTGAGCAAATGACGGTCGCATCGAGGAGGTCGAAGCAAACCTAATTTTCAAGGGGCGCTGCAAGCGGAGCCAGGGAGTAGCAGGGAGGAAGGTGAGTCGGGAGAGAAGAAGTGGAGGTGCAGACAGGTGCACGAGGAGCAAATGAGAGCGCGAGTCTGGTGACTGTGTCAAGACTCGCCCACTGACGGAGGCCCCCTGTCTGTTGTAAGACGCACCTGAGAAATGTGCTACTATTAGTAAATACTCGAGTATGCAAATGATTTACTTCCATAGGGAAGGGAGGGAGGGAATGAAAGAGGAAGGAAGTCAAGAGGATTTACTATCACTCTTAATTACTTACATTCTGATATGATCTCTGGAAATAGCGAAAAGTGGGAGAGTCGGAGCTAGTGCACTGAGACTCGCCCGTGACCCTGCATTTTAAAAGAATCCTTCTGACTGCTGTGGAGGAGGGCAAATGGAAATGCGAGACAGCTTGAAAGGCTGTTGCAGTAATCCAGGAAAGCGATGAGAATGGAACCTATTCATAGGCAGAAGGAGCATCTTAGAGACGGAGCTAAGGAATTAGAGAGACTCCTGGGAGGGGAGAAGGTGGGGGAAATGAACAGAGGAAGAGGAGGGCAGGGGAGAAGGATGCAGACTCTGGGAGAGGCTTGGCATGGCTGGAAGGAAGTCGCCTTGTCTTTCACGGCTGGAGGCC